>NC_053170.1:59089012-59144012 GCF_016835505.1 Polypterus senegalus
GCCAGACACACTGTGGACATGGTTTTCTGGCATTCCTATCTTAATTCCTTGTAATTTCACTTTAAATGGAGTAGTTTTGCTAGTTTTATTTAACACACTACTTCTCCCTGAAGCTAGTATATATATATATATATATATATATATATATATATATATATATATATATATGTGATATATGACCGGCAGTTTATCCCGGCCAATACCCCCACACTGCTAGATGGGAGTCCTCCCTGCAACATGGAGGGGCCCCAAATTCCAGCAGGACATCATGGACATTGGAGTTTTACTTCACAGCCCTGCTGGATACCATGGGGGCCACCAGGGGACCCTGCAGGGAGACACTAGTATTTGTATAGCCCGGACGTACTCCCTAATCATGGGAACAGAAGGAATGAAGTACTTCCGGGCTGAAGAAGAATGTTTTCATCTGACCCAGAAGTGCTATGAAATCACATGGACTGAGGGTAAGAAGCATTTCCGGGTCAGGGAATATAAAAGGATGATGGGAAACCCCAGCAGGGAGAGCCAAGTTGGGTGGGAGTGTGACGGAGCTTCCGGGTGGTAAGAAGGATTGTTTATTGTATTGAATATTGATTTATTATTGTATTTAGTGGAAGTGTAGGTGCTTTGTGCACATTATTGTATAAATAAATTCATTATTTGGACTTTTTACCTGGTGTTTTGGCGTGTTGTCTGTCATAATATATATATATATATATATATATATATATATATATATATATATATATATATATATATATATCCTCTTCTTCTTTTTGCTGCTCCCGTTAGTGGTTGCCACAGCGGATCATCTTCTTCTATATCCTTTTGTCCTCTGCATCTTGTTCTGTTACACCCATCACCTGCATGTCCTCTCTCAACACATCCATAAACCTTCTCTTAGGTCTTTTTCTCTTGCCTGGCAGCTCTATTCTTAGCATTCTTCTCCCAATATACTCAGCATCTCTCCTCTGCACATGTTCAAACCAACGCAATCTCACCTCTCTGACTTTGTCTCCCAACCATCCAACTTGAGCTGACCCTTTAATGTACTCATTTCTAATCCTGTCTATCCTCATCACACCCAGTGCAAATCGTAGCATCTTTAACTCTGCCACCTCCAGCTCTATCTCTTGCATTCTGGTCAGTGCCACCGTCTCCAACCCATATAACATAGCTGGTCTCACTACTGTCCTGTAGACCTTCCCTTTCACTTTTGCTGATATCCGTCAGTCACAAATCACTTCTGACACCTTTTTCCACCCATTCCTGCACTCTTTTTTTCAACACTCTTCAACAATCCCCATTACTCTGTACTGTTGATCCCAAGTATTTAAACATCCACCTTCGGCAACTCTAGTCCTTGCATCCTCACCATTCCACTGTCCTCCCTCTCATTTACACACATGTATTCTGTCTTGTTCCTACTGACCTCCATTCCTCTCCTTTTTACAGTATATCTCCGCCTCTCCATGGTCTCCTTAACCTGCTCCCAACTATTGCTACAGATCACAATGTCTTCAGCAAACATCATAGTCCATGGGGACTCCTGCTTAATCTCGTCTGTCAACCTGTTCATCACCTTTGCAAATAAGGAAGGACTCCTACCGCAGGCCTTACCACAGTCACACTTCCCTCGCACATATCCTGTACAACCCTTACATACTTTTCTGCCACTCCTGACTTCCTCATACAATACCACAACTCCTCTCGAGGCACCCTGTCATATGCTTTCTCCAGGATCACAAAGACACAATGCAACTCCTTCTGGCCTTTTCTATACTTCTGCATCAACAACCTCAGAGCAAACATTGCATCTGTGGTGCTCTTTCTTGGCATGAAACCATACTGTTGCTCACTAATCATCACCTCACTTCTTAACCTAGCTTCCACTACTCTTTCCCATAACTTCATGCTGTGGATCATCAATTTTATCCCCCTGTAGTTACTACAGTCCTGCACATCCCCCTTATTCGTAAATATCGGCACTAGTACACTTCTTCTCACTTTCCAAGATTCCATTAAACAATTTACGTTAAAAACTCCACTGCTATCTCTCCTAAAAACCTCCATGCTTCCACAGGTATGTCATCTCACCAACGGCTTTTCCATTCTTCATCCTCTTCATAGCTGTCCTTACTTCCTCCTTGCTAATCTGTTGCACTTCCTGATTCACTATCTCCACATTATCCAACCTCTTCTCTCTCTCTCTCTCGTTCTCTTCATTCATAAGCCTCTCAAAGTACTCTTTCCATCTGCTCAACAAACTCTGTTCATTTGTTTCCATCTTTAACCTTTATTACCCTAACCTGCTGCGCATCTTTCCCAGCTCGGCCCCTCTGTCTAGCCAATGGGTACAGGTCCTTATCTGCCTCCTTAGTGTCCCACCTCTCATACAACTCATCATACGCTTTTTCTTTAGCCTTCGCCACCTCTCTCTTCACCTTGCGCCTTATCTCCTTGTACTCTTGTCTACTTTCTGCATCTCTCTGACTATCCCACTTCTTCTTTGCCATTCTTTTCCTCTGTATACTCTCCTGTACTTCCCCATTCCACCACCAGTTTTCCTTTTCCTCTTTCCACTCTCCAGATGTCACGCCAAGAACCCTTCTTGCTGTCACTCTTACTACATCTGCTGTAGTTTCCCAACTGTCTGGTAATTCTTCACTACCAGCCAGTGCCTGTCTCACCTCATCCCTAAACTCAACCTTGCAGTCTTCCTTTTCCAAATCCCACCATTTGATCCTTGGCTTTGCCCTCACTCTCTTCCTCTTCTTGATCTCCAATGTCATCCTACAGACCACCATCCTATGCTGCTTTACTACTCTTTCCACTGCCACCACTTTGCAGTCTTCAATCTCCTTCAGATTGACTCTTCTGCATAGGATGTAATCTACCTGTGTGCATCTTCCCCCACTCTTGTACGTCACCCTATGTTCCTCCCTCTTCTTAAAATACGTATTCACCACAGCCATGTCCATCCTTTTGGCAAAATCCACTATCCTCTGACCTTCTTTAATTCTCTCCTTGACCCCATACCTACCCATCACCTCTTTGTCTCCTCTGTTCCCTTCATCATGATGTCCACTGAAATCCGCTCCAATCACCACTTTCTGTCCCTTGGGTACACTGTTCATCAGTTCGTCCAACTCACTCAAAAAATCTTTTTTTTCATCCATTGCACACCCAACTTGCGGGGCATATGCACTAACAACATTCATCATCACACCTCCAATTTCCAGCTTCATAATCATTACTCTGTGTGACACTCTTTTCACCTCCAGAACACTCTTGACATACTGTTCCTTCAGAATAACCCCTACTCCATTTCTACTCCTATCAACACCATGATAGAACAACTTGAATCCACCTCTGATCCACCTGTCCTTACTCCCCTTCCATTTAGTCTCTTGCACGCACAATATATCAACCTTCCTTCTCTCCATCATATTGGCTAACTCTCTCCCCTTCCCAGTCATACTGCCAGCATTCAAAGTTTCTACCCTCAGTTCCACTCTCTTGACCTTCCTCCTCTCCTCCTGCCTCCAGACACGTCTCCCCCCTCTTCTCCTTCTTCTTCTGCCAACAGCAGCCCAATTTCCACCAGCAGCCTCCTGACTAACAGTACTGCTACCGATCGTTGTTAACCCAGGGCTCGACCGATCCGGTATGGAAATTTGTACTGTTGTCCGCATATTGATTTGGCAACATTTTACACCGGATGCCCTTCATGATGTAACCCTCCCCATTTATATTAAACTTTGTCCTGCTATTCCACCTTCTACCTTTATACCCTCCTGCATACTTTTATTTATGTATTTTTTTAATAAACAGCTTTTTAGTTGAAGCTCTGGACTTCATCAAATTATTTTGTGATTGGGAACTTCCATAGCTCACAACAGACAGAGTGCCACAGAAGTAGATCATTATTACTTAATTCCCCATTTCAAAAAGGTGTAGCTCCTTCTCCTATAGTGAGTTATTATAGGTGAAACTAATGCACTTAAGATATGTAAAACCTTTTGGTCAAGAAGAGCAGATTCCAGTTTATTTTTTAATATTTTGGGAAATGAGTTTGAGTGAGTTGACCACCCAAAATAAAAACAGCAAAAGGGAGCACTTGTTAAATGATTCAATGTCATAATTATACTCCTCTACACCACACACCTAAATCCATTCTTTTCTGCAGCAAGACAGCACAAGTGGAAACAGAAGACTGATAAATGTTCCAGTTTCTTTACGGGAGTAACTTATATAAGTAACTTCTAAAATAATTTCTGAGAGCTTACTGGTGATTACTAATGTATTAAGTATAAATTTAAGTATAACAATAACATACTTAAAGCTTAACAATAACCAACAAAATTCTAGCTTTCTTTTCTGTCAGTTAAATTATGCATGTGGTCACAGTAATGATTAGAAGCACATAACCCAAAAATTCTAAAATATAATTGACTGACAGGTTAATAAACTGCTCAAAAAAATTACAAAAAAAAAATCATGCTGTATATCTATACTGATATAGACTGGGTAATGTGTTAGGAATGAAAGAATGCCACATCTTTTGAATTCAAAGGCACCCCGAAAATCAAGTGAAAAAATGATGCGGCAGGATAGTTCATTTTTCTGAAATGTCATTGCAGCAACTCAAAATCGTACTCAGTAATTTGTATGGCCCCTACGTGCTTGTATGCCATGCCTGACGATGTCAGGGCAAGTTCCTAATGAGCCGATGGATGGTGTCCTGGGGGATGTCCTCCCAGATCTGGACCAGGGCATCACTGAGCACTTGGACAGTCTGAGGTGCAACCTGGCGGTGTTGGATGGACCAAAACAGTGTTCCTGATTGTTTGGTCAGAGACATTCACACCACTGGCCAGCTGGAGGTCATTTTGTAGGGCTCTGGCAGTGCTCATCCTGTTACTCCTTGCCCAAAGAAGCAGATACCGGTCCTGCTGATGGGTTAAAGACCTTCTATGGTCCCGTCCAGCTCTCCAAAAGTAACTGCCTGTCTCCTGGAATCTCCTCCATGCTCTTGAGACTGTGCTGGGAGACACAGCAAACCTTCTGGCAGTGGCACATATCAATATGCCATCCTGGAAAAGTTAGACTACCTGTGCAACTTCTGTAGGGTCCAGTTATCACCTTGTGCTACCAGTAGTGACACTGGCCATAGCGAAATGTAAAATTACTGAAAAAACAGTCAGAAAAGATGAGGAGGAAAAAATGTCAGTGGCCTCCACCTGTTAAAATATTCCTGTTTTGGGGGTCATCTCATTGTTGCCCCTCTAGTACACCTCTTGTTAATTTCATTAACACCAAAGCAGCTGAAACTGATTAACAACACCCTCTGCTACTTAACTGACCAGATCGATATCCCAGAAGTTTCATTGACTTAATGCTATACTTTGATTAAAAAGTTTTCCTTTAATTTTTTTGAGCAGTATATATGAACAGGCACTTTTAATATTAGCAGTTTTCATGCGCTTTTCTTTTTTTTTGCTTATAATTTTTTTTTACTAATTTATATTTGCAAATTGGATTGAAATCAAAAACGTAATAAAAAACAAAAAAGTTTTCTATGATTATTTTTGTTTATGTTGTAAGTTATTTACTAATGCCACATATCAACAATCAGTTTGGAAAAAGCAGTCAAATAAGAGTTAAATGAATATATACAATACCTGAGAGGAATCTTTACTGAAATTTTTGAAATGACGACATTTTAGTGTCAAATCATTGTTTAATTAAAGCTAATCCGTACTTCTCTAAAAAAAGCATCTATAATGAGAAATTCAATAAAAAGTTTACAAGAATTAATGTATGCATTTCAAAAGTAAACAGTAAAATAAGAATTGGCTCACATACAAATGTACAATATATGAACTGGCACATTTTCAGCAGCTACTAAAGTAACAACATGCTTTCTATAGTTGCTAATCTCACATCTTCTTTAAAGAATTGTTGAGATTATAACACTGCCTAATCAGCTTTAAGTCTGGCGACTATCCTGCACAAGCAATTCACTTTAATTCTTGAAACATAATTTCTACTGTGATGAGATCTGGACTCTAACATAAGGAATCTTTGAACACAGAATGCCATAAATCTGACATTTCCACCACCATGTCTAACATTTGGACTCGAGATATTTTGCTGATAGACAGCGATAAGTTTTAAACCAAATATTGTAGTTTTTATCGTGGCCACAAACATCAATTATAGGCTCACCCATACAAAGAATAATCTTATAAAAATTTGAAAGATCATACACTTGGTCTTTCAAAATTCTAAAATGAGCAGCAGCTATTTTTGAGAGCAAAGAATTTTTTCTGTCTACTCTCTCTTAACTCTTTTAGGGCTGATGTCGACTTTTGTCAAAATTCGGGAGTAGAGGACAGTAATCAGCTGTAATCTGCAAGAAAACTTACCGTTACATTTTAGTTTGACTCTCTTTGCTAGAAATAAAGTTACAAAGCTCTGTTGATTTAACCTCGATTCCCTGCGCGTGCATAAGTAGCGAAGAGCAAACAACCTCTAAAATGGCACATACATCTGGTGAGAGACCAAAGCGAATGTGCAAAGCAAAATACTACATGGACGTTTTACGTAATTTTGTTGAATAGGACTCTGACTTGTCAGACTCCAAGTTTGATAGAAGTAATCTGGAGATGGATATCAGAATTGAAAGTGAGGTACCAGCATCATCTGATCTGTCTCCAGGTGATTGTGGTGCTGAATACTTTCGTGTAGCTGATGCGCCTACAACAGCGTTTGCCTGGGAGGACCACCACTTATGATGACAAGAGGTACAAACCATATTTTGTCACACTGCAGCCGCCACCACCACCCACCTGCTGTGCGAAGACAGCCAGGCAGCTGGCCCACCGTGCATTCCTGCTGACCATCGAGGTGCCCCCATGCAGCCACTGCCACCAGTGATGCCGAATATGCGCCAACAGCAGCCACAGCACATAGCAACAGACGTTTTATGTTGACTTATGTGTGAAACCACTGCTTTTTGTGCTTTTCAGAAAACTGAGTTTTTTGGAAAAAAATATTCAGCCCTCAAAGAGTTAAACATCATTTCTTTTCAGCCTATGTCATAATGTGGAAGTACTATATGAATACGGACATCATTTGCATCAGAAGCTGTTTGAAGATTCATATTTTTAGCATTGGGGTTCTTTAGGACACAATATGTCAGTATTCTTAAAGCTATGTAGGATAATTGTAAAGGATAGCCACATCTAGTTAGACTCGCTTCAGTCTTAAAATCGCCTCACTTGTAAACTGCTTGCTTCACCAAAATACAGCAGCTGTACATTGCGATTTTAAGGCACTTGAAATTTACAACACTCTTCATGTTAGTGTCTTTTGGTCATAGCATTGTGTTTTACACTAATCCAAATGGTAAAGCCAAATTGATTTATTTCTTCCCTTTATATAATAATATGTTTCTCAAATAACGCCTTGGGCTAGATGACTGGTAAAGTGGGTATCAAAATATTTTATTAACTGTTTATGCATATTGTGGTTTGCTAATTACTGGACATGAACTAATTCTTATCTAACCATTTTTTCAAGCTCATATTTATTGTTGTGATGAGTGCATTTTGTGAATGTAATCATTTTTATGATGTTGGTTTTTCTATTTTGCTTTTTATTTATTTTTATTATGATTTGCACCGATTTTCTTTCCAGACATTGCCACTCTGTATGCTAATTTCATGGACGCCATCATATTGTTATTAGTTACAACATTTGTTGACAGTTATGCAGGTGTTGTATGCGTAATCATGTGTGTATGATGAACTACTACACATCAAATTGCAACACACACGGGTGTGCTGACCTAGCACCCAAGATTTGGATTGAAGACAAAGAATGACAATGATGATCAATTAGGACAAAGATAAATATATGGTGAAATTGTGAAACTTTTATGGACACCAGACCATTATACCTATATGAGCCTGTTGAACATCCAATTCCAAAGCAATGGGCATTATTATGGAGCTGACCCCCATCAAACACCACCCAAACCACTTTGCAGATATACTAATGCTGGACAAGAAGTCCTGGCTTGCAGCTAGCATTCTAAATCATCCCAAAGGTGTTCAATAGGGTTATGGTTAAGGATTTGTGCAGGCCAATCAAGTTCCTCCACACCAAACTTGCAAACCATATCTTTAGATAATGGGGCACAGTTATGATGGAACAGAAAAGATTTTTTTCTCCAAATTGTTGCCACGTTAAAAGTGCACAAGTTTCTTAAATGACTTTGTATGCTGTAACATTAACAGTACCCTTCACTGCAACCAGGAGGCCTACCCTAAACCATAAAAACAGCCCTTCCTCCACAACTTTACAGTAGTCACTGTACAGTCCAGAAAAGTAACATTCTCCCGACATCTGCAAAACCCAGATTCATCCACAGTCTGCCAGATAGTGAAGCGTGATTTCTATCTCCAGAGAACACAATTCTACAACTCTTGGTGTTGTGCATAGTGATCTTAGGCTTGTGTGCAGCTGCCCAGCCATGGAAATCAATTTAATGAAGTTCCCAACACACAGTTCTTTTGTTGATGTTGCTCCCAGAGGCAGTATGGAACTCTGTTATGAGTGATGCAAGACAGGATAGGCAACTTTTATGCATTATGCACTCTGCGAGTTTGCATAGTCAACCACTTTTTGACTGAGCTGTTGCTGCTCCTACTGTAGATGCATCCAATTTACAATAGCACTTACATCTGTCTGGGGCAAACTAGTAGATCATGTTTAAAGTCACTGAGCTCTTCAGTACTAATTTGACTGCCAACTTTTGTTAGTGGAGATTACATGGCTATATGTACCTTTTAACAATGGGTGGGGCTGAAACACTTGAATTAAATAATTTGGAGGGTTGTAGATATATTTTAGGCATACGGTGTATTAGCCGTTAAAATATTTGACTACAAATGTTGATTTTTATTTTAAACTTTGGTGCTTGGTTTTCTTACTTTTCTTTTCTGATTAGAATTACTCTCCCTCAAAGAAACCCTGTCATTTCTTGGTATATGTCTTAATCCAAAGTTTAAAAAGTTTTGTAGACTTTGGTGGCCACTACAAATCTTGTGTATATATTGTACAATAAAATTCTTATTTGCAAATCCTCTTTGCTATAACTGCTCAACATGAAATTACAGATGACTAGGATTTTGAGTCTTGTGTTTGTAGATTTTTGTTTTAAAATTGATCAGTTTCAGGAAGTTCAGAATTTGTGAGATTTACAGCTCAAGCATAACAATAATGTATCTAAGAACTTTATTTGCCTTCTTCTTCTTCTTTTGGCTGCTTCCGTTAGGGGTTGCCTACCATACCTTTTTTATTCATGAGCATGTGGGTGTAAATCACATACACACACTGATTAACTTATATTTTTATTGGCTTTGCATTATGTAAAACACTTCTAAATATGCAGAGGTTACTTATATTTACTTTGGGTGAAAACATTTTTCTTGGACTGTACAATTACTGAATCACCCTACAAAACCATTGTCTTACCTAATTATAGGTTTCATTATGCATATAATTATATAATTTGTTGTTCTTTCTTCCCACTTACCTGCTTTGCTCCTCTGGCAAAGGATATTTTATTTATTTTTTTATAAACTGCAGGTATCATTTATATGATAATCCTACTGAAACTGTTTGTGAAACTAATGGTCATACTGAATGCATAAAGTAAGATTTGTAACACTACTGTGGACGCTATGGGTTGCTGTTACCCCGTGAAACCCAACAGAGAGATGTCCAAGACAAATGTGTAAAAAGCACCAAGTACAGTGCATCCGGAAATTATTCACAATGCATCACTTTTCCCACATTTTGTTATGTTACTGCCTTATTCCAAAATGGATTAAATTCATTTTTTTCCTCAGAATTATACACACAACACCCCATAATGACAACGTGAAAAAAGTTTACTTGAGGATTTTGCTAATTTATTAAAAATAAAAGAATTGAGAAAGCACTTGTACATAAGCATTCACAGCCTTTGCCATGAAGCTCAAAATTGAGCTCAGGTGCATCCTGTTTCCCCTGATCATCCTTGAGATGTTTCTGCAGCTTAATTGGAGTCCACCTGTGGTAAAGTCAGTTGATTGGACCTGATTTGGAAAGGCACACACCTGTCTATATAAGGTCCCACAGTTGACAGTTCATATCAGAGCACAAACCAAGCATGAAGTCAAAGGAATTGTCTCAAGGCACAAATCTGGGGAAGGTTACAGAAAAAAATTCTGCTGCTTTGAAGGTCCCAATGAGCACAGTGGTCTCCATCATCCGTAAGTGGAAGAAATTTGAAACCACCAGGACTCTTCCTAGAGCTGGCTGGCCATCTAAACTGAGCGATCGGGGGAGAAGGGCCTTAGTCAGGGAGGTGACCAAAAACCCGATGGTCACTTTGTCAGAGCTCCAGGGATCCTCGGTGGAGAGATGAGAACCTTCCAGAAGGACAACCATCTCTGCAGCAATCCACCAATCAAGCCTGTATGGTAGAGTGGCCAGACAGAAGCCACTCCTTAGTAAAAGGCACATGGCAGCCCGCCTGGAGTTTGCCAAAAGGCACCTGAAGAACTCTCAGACCATGAGAAACAAAATTCTCTGGTCTGATGAGACAAAGATTGAACTCTTTGGTGTGAATGCCAGGCGTCACGTTTGGAGGAAACCAGGCACTGCTCATCACCAGGCCAATACCATCCCTACAGTGAAGCATGGCGGTGGCAGCATCATGCTGTGGGGAAGTTTTTCAGCGGCAGGAACTGGGAGACTAGTCAGGACAAAGGGAAAGATGACTGCAGCAATGTACAGAGACATCCTGGATGAAAACCTGCTCCAGAGCACTCTTGACCTCAGACTGGGGTGACGGTTCATCTTTCAGCAGGACAATGACCCTAAGCACACAGCCAAGATATCAAAGGAGTGGCTTTACGACAACTCTGTGAATGTCCTTGAGTGGCCCAGCCAGAGCCCAGACTTGAATCCGATTGAACATCTCTGGAGAGATCTTAAAATGGCTGTGCACCGACACTTCCCATCCAACCTGATGGAGCTTGAGAGATGCTGCAAAGAGGAATGGGCAAAACTGGCCAAGGACAGGTGTGCCAAGCTTGCAGCATCATATTCAAAAAGACTTGAAGGCTGTAATTGCTGCCAAAGGTGCATCGACAAAGTATTGAGCAAAGGCTGTGAATTCTTATGTACATGTGATTTCTCAGTTTATTTTTAATAAATTTGCAAAAACTTCAAGTAAACTTTTTTTCATGTTGTCATTATGGGGTATTGTGTGTAGGATTCTGAGGAAGAAAATAAATTTAATCCATTCTGGAATAAGGCTGTAACATAACAAAATGTGGAAAAAGTAATGTGATGTGAATACTTTCTGGATGCACTGTATAATATTTAAGATTTTTCTTAAAGTGCACAAAGTGCCAAAATTAACCAATAACAATAATCCAATAAACAATAAATCAATCCTACACTCTCAGCAGCTCCGTCACACTACCTCCCAACTCCAGCTCAGCTTGCTGGGGCTTCCATCCTCGTGACTCCGAAGTACTTCCAGGTTGTAGGAAAAGTGGTAGTCCCCAGGTCCTTAATGAGCTCCCCTTGGCAGCACCCCCGGCACCCAACAGGGCTGAGAAAATGGACTCCAAGTACCAGGATGCCCTGAGAGAATCCGGGGCACCACTATCATCCAGCCCTTCTCCACTCTTTCCGTCCTGGGACGCCTCAGCCAGATTGAGCTGCCAGCCGTCTATCATACTATTTAAAAGCAATGTATAAATCCAAAAGAACTAAAGTAGGTTATTAGAATTATCAGAATTTTCAAAAAATGTTTAAAAAAATATTCAATACAATTATCTTCAAATTAAAATTTGCTTCTTCCAATTTGTTTGAAACAACAATCTTTTGATAGGCTTTTGAGTGCTAAATTAGTTTGAGGGAAATGTAAATGTTCACCTGTCACTTATGCTAAAATGTACCCGATCCAAGCTACTTACTAAAGAAGGCAAAAAGTAAATGTGTTTACCTTTGTGTGCCAACTAGGAATTTAACTCCATGACATTTTTGTAGTACTAAACCAGTAACCTATCTGTTTGCCTTGCTTGACATTTTACTGTCTTGTCATTTTATTTAAGCCAACATTTTCATGTTCTTGGTCTACGCAATAACTATACACTTTTCATAGATAATCAGAAAAAGGTGTGTATTGGTCATTATTTGTTTAATTTATGATGACACAGTGGTGATGAGTAGTCTTGAGGGCCTTATGGAGAAGAAGTGCAAAGCATGAAAATCTACAGAACTACTTCTTCTTTGACAAACTTTTTAAAGGCTTTTAAAAAGCCTATTGTTTTATTCTGTGTTTAGACTTTTACTTTTGAAATTTAATTTACTTTGAATTAGTCCTTTACAATCTTATAAATCTGTTAGTATAGTAATTATTTTTCATTTTATAATTTTCTTCTTACTTCCTGTAGCTGCTGGTAAGTAAGGCAGGATCGAGCATGGGTTAGACACGTGCCATAAGAAATCTCTCAGTCCAAAAAGGTTTGTTTTATAAGGGGTTTAGTAAAAATTCAAGCAAACAGTCCACACACGAATAGAGAAGAGTTGTTACACAGGTAGAATGAAAGGCAAAAAAAAGGAAAAATGTTTCTTTTTTGTTAAACTTCAATTGTTTCTATACTTAAGGATGAATTATTTCACTATGCTTTACTTCACATTCAGTATGCTCTAAACATATGGCTCTCACATACAACTGAGCACATAAAGGCACGGTTTGAAATCGTGTGCCTTCCATGCCTTACCTACAGCAAGGCAGGACACTAGCAGAGACTAATCTAAGAACCTCCCATAGAATACACACTAATATATAGGCAAACATTTAATATAACTTAGATAACTAGAAAATGGCTCTTACACTTCCCTAGAAACTTGAATCCAAGCAGTCTGAGATGTGACATAAATTCAGAGGCTAATCTTCATATCAAAGACTCAGCCAAAATTGTGGATAATCCACTGTTTTGGAACGCTGAAATACATTATGTCAGGTGCTTGCAGTTTAAAAACTGGATTATACTCCAACTACAGCATTTCTCTAAACACCTTAAAAGTAAACAAATAACACACTGTAAATAAAGGAAATATTTGATAAACATTGTAAATATTTTACACAAAGTTTCAAATTGTGTTTTGAGTTGTCATGTAAGATCAAAACTGCAGTATGGTTTAAAGAGTTTGTTTATTATTGAGAACAGTATAAATCAGATCAACGTTTGGGATAAACAATTGATCACCTTCTATATTTATTATATGATTTCACCAGGGTGGTTTAATACATGAAAGTAACCAATTTCTAATGACCTACTGCACTGACGACTAACATATGGTACATCAGACAAATATTGGTTTTGCACAGTGCTAGCAAAGAAGTAGGTCAGAAAAATATATTTCTGGTTTAATAGACTACGGAGTACTTAAAGGGCAATGTCTACATTTATTAATGACATTGTTCTGTGGATACTAGTTTTATATCTTCTCTTTAATTTCTATTAAAATACTTAAATAAGAAAACTACTTTGTACTTTAAAAAGAAGTCTTCATTTGGCATATCCTGTGTATTAGGTGTTGTTTTATCTTGGTAGAGTAATATAATATATTGCTCTACTTTCCCCTATTGTATTATTAATATGTAGCCTTACTGTTTATAAGACATTATTGTATATAACTTATCCCCACCTTCCCTTCTATATCTACAACCTCAGGCAATTAGATGTAGTAAAAAGACAAGCAGGAGTTAAGTTACACATAAAATAATGTATTACTGATAATATTCATAAATAATAACAAAATGCAAAGTACATTTGAATATTGTCAACCATACAACCTGATAAATGGTGATATGTAATTCAGGTGGCACACAGACTTGTTAGTTACTAAATGTCTTTAGTTAAGGCATCATTGGTGCTCAGCTTTTAGCCACATGTCTGCTCAAAATTACTGAAGCTGTGCACTTCATTGTGTTGTCTTCATCAGTTCATGGTGTGATGGTCTTCATCAGTTGTTAGCAAGAGAAAGATACGTCTACATCATCACAGGTTAGCAAGAAAGATGCTTCTTCATCATATGTTGTTTAGAGAGAGAGAATGTGCTTGAGCAAGCAAATTTATAGGTTTTCTGTCCAACCACTACAGCCAATAGAACATCATGGTACTTAAAGGCCTCTGAGACAAGCCAATTCCAAACAGCCATATCTCAAACCAATGGGGGGAAATAGTACATCTTAACACCTGCAACACGACCCCCGGACCATATGTTAAGCTAACCTGGCTTTATGTGGGGGATGAGAGAAAGACTTTAGCAAAGAAACACTTGCCAAACTGGTTTAAGACACATCCCCAAATCCTGTCGTAAAAGTACAAAGAGGCAGTTGCAAAAATGAGGGGGCAAACATGAATTCCTCTCATCAAAGTAAAACTTAATTACAAATAAAGACATACAAAACAATTATCAAGTTATATGCAAAATCTTACATCACAACAGGTATCTAACAGTTCTTCAAATCCATGGTTTGGTTCATACCTCGTTTCTAGGTTTTATTAAATTACTAACAATTTGAAACACTAAACAGAAGAAAAATAAAGAACATGGCAGATTAACTTAACATAACATAAATTGATTATGTAAAAATAAATAAATAACAATTGTCTTAAGACCAGCCTAAGTAAACAAAAATAAATATAATAATAAAAATTCAGTCAGAAATAAACAGTGGTTAGTACATTCAGTTAACTACACATTTTTGTGGAAATGCTTCAATTAAGTTTTAAGCTTTTCTTCAAGAAAAACATGTCTACATTCTCAGGTTAGAGGCTTACTCACTGTGCTTATGACAATGTCCCCTGCACGCTGACACTTTTAGCAAATGTTTTATTTACTTGTTAAATTCAGTAGGATTTTGTCAGATTGTCAAAGGTCCAACTAATAATCATAACCACACATTAAGATTTAATTATAACTTATAAAGTTGAAAGTCAAAATTTAAATATTACTCCATTAAATGAAGTTATTTCCGATCACTACTTAATTAAATTTGATTTAGTTCTGCCCTTGCCAACACACTCACAGATTAAAATAAAGACAGTGCGACATCTAGATTGTAATTCTGCTTCAAAATGTATAGATAACTTGAGTAAGTCAAGTGTAATTGTGGAAAACCATTTAGATCAGTTAACATCAAATGTAAGAGTGGAAAACAATTTAGATCAGCTAACATCACATTATAATGTGACCTTGAGAGATGCTCTGGACACAGTGGCTACCATTAAAACAAAAGTGATCAAAGCACATAGAAACTCTCCCTGGTTTAATGAAAACACTCGCTCTTAAATTAGAGTGTCGAAAACTGGAGCACAGATGGAGAACAACAAAGCTACATGTCTTTCAAATTGCATGGACAGAGAGTGTTAATAAATATAAAAAAACTCTCTTTAAAGCTCGCTCAGAATACTATTCTACAATAATAGATAGCAATAATAAAAATCCTCGGGTACTGTTTAGAACAGTGGCTAAATTAACAAATGGAATTCAGATCAACAGTGCAAAATACCAACAGATATTAGCAGTACAGACTTTATGAACTTCTTCAATGAGAAAATTAAAAATATAAGATCCCAGATCTCAGCATCACAGTACAAACCAAATACTAGCTTAGCAGACCCTGCCACATTGCATTCAGCACTTTAGTCATTTTAATCCTGTAACTGAGCAGGAAGTCTTAACTTTAATTTCTAAAATGAAGCCCACTACTTGTTCCCTAGATCCAGTGCCAACAAAACTAGTAAAAAGTGCAATGGATGTTCTTGCAGAGCCTATTCTAAACATTATCAATAGTTCATTATTGCATGGCACAGTACCTGAAGTGTCAGTCATTAAACCATTACTTAAAAAGTCAGACCTAGACCCACACATACTAAATAATTATAGGCCTATTTCAAATTTACCCTTTCTCTCTAAAATACTAGAAAAAGTAGTTGCCAATCAGCTTCAGTCACACCTTACGCATTACAATTTATTTGAGAAATTCCAGTCTGGTTTCCGCACTGGTCATAGTACAGAAAGCACTAACGGGTTGTAAATGACATTCTGATATCCTCTGATGAAGGAAACTCCACTGTAATTATGTTGTTAGACTTAAGTGCAGCATTTGACACCATTGACCATTCTATTTTACTGCACAGGCTAGAAAATGATGTTGGGCTTACAGGCCCTGCTCACTTGGTTTAGTTCTTATTTATCAAATCGATTCCAATATGTACAGAAATGTGCTGACAGTACTCCATCATTATACACAGAAGTTCAATATGGTGTCCCACAGGGCTCAGTACTGGGACCTTTACTGTTTTCACTTTACATGCTTCCACTGGGATCTATCATTAGGAAACATAATGTTAATTTTCACTTGTATGCAGATGACACCCAGTTATACCTTTCATTTAAATCAAATGAAGTTTCTCGATGTTGTCTTTAATTAGTTGTGTTAGTGAATTAAAGGATGGATGGATGAGAACTACTTGTCTTTAAATACAGATAAAACAGAGATGTTAATTGTTGGAGGGAATGACGCTGATCACAACAATATTTTGTCATCATTTAACTCAGTTGGAATCCCATTAATTTCACTGAATCAGCCCGAAATCTAGGAGTTATCTTTGACTCTAGCATGTCATTTAAAGCACATATTACAAAGTTGTCCAAATCATGTTTCTTCCATCTTAAAAATGTTAGGAAATTAAGGCTTTCTAAATAAACAGGATTCTGAGAAATTAATTCATGCATTTATTTCTAGTAGGATTGACTACTGCAATGCGGTGTTCACTGGATGTTCAAACTGTTCTTTATACAGCCTCCAGTTAATCCAAAATGCTGCTGCAAGAATTATTACAAGAACAAGAAAATATGAACACATAACTCCAGTTCTTAAATCCTTACACTGGCTCCCGTTAAGTTTAGGGCAGATTTCAAAATCCTCCTTTTAACATATAAAGCATTAAATGGCCAAGGTCCGCTTACTTGTCTGAACTTATCATGACTTACAAACCAGAGCACATTAAGATCTAAAGATGCCGGTCTGCTTATGATTCCAAGGATTAATAAAATAACAGTGGGAGGTCGAGCTTTTAGTTACAGGGCCCCTAAACTGTGGAATGGTCCTGCTACAATAAGAGATGGCCCTTCAGTCTCAGCTTTAAATCCCGGCTGAAGACTCACTACTTCAGTTTAGCATATCCTGACTAGAGCTGCTGATTAACTGTACATACTGCATCTCTGTTGTTAGTCATTAGCACTAAAACATAAGTAACATGATAGTTATAATTTGATACTAACCCTCACCTATTCTGTTTCTCTTCTCGGTACTCAAATGTGGCACTTGGTGCCATGGCCCACCTGCCAAGTTGTTTGCCTGCCTATGGTAAAGTCATCCCTGATGGAGGATGCAGGAATCATGGGAAAGAGGGTCCTTTCATCGGATTGGCTGACCCAGCACTGTTTCAGCTGTGGAATGGCCAAATGGGGAAGGCAGCTTGATGAATAAGGTCTCCAGGACTATAAACAAATCCAAATCATATTATGTGATGTTATCCATTGTTAAATTCTGCTACGTACTTCTAAAATTTTTATTTTTATACTGTATTGAGGATTTGTTCTGTTCTGTGTATTGTATTGTATTGACCCCCTTCCTTTTGACCCCCACTGCACGCCCAACCTACCTGGAAAAGGGTCTCTCTTTGAACTGCCTTTCCCGAGGTGTCTTCCATTTTTTCCCTACTGGGGTTTTTTGGGAGTTGTTCCTTGTCTTCTTAGAGAGTCAAGACTTGGGGGCTGTCAAGAGGCAGGGTCTGTTAAAGCCCATTGCGGCACTCCTTGTGTGATTTTGGGCTATACAGAAAGAAATTGTATTGTATTGTAGAGTAAGCCCTCTCACTGGGGACAGATGTTGCTGGGCCTCTAAAATTGAGTTTAGCTATCTTGGCTACAGGGAAAAATGATCCTCACTGTCCTTCCACCACATGAGTGGATTTAAATCAATTGGGAGGCTCTGCACTGCCTTGTAACTATGTACCTCCTCTTCCCACCACTTGAGATAAAGGTTTGGGTGTTGGTGTCTGTTCTGCTGGAAATAAGTTTCCAAACAGTTCAGTGATTGGTGCTCTATTGGATGGAGATTTAACACTAATTCAGGATGCCATTTCCGACTGCTCAACTGTCTCCTCCCCTGAGACCTGGGCATAACAAAGAC
This sequence comes from Polypterus senegalus, assembly GCF_016835505.1. NCBI lineage: Eukaryota > Metazoa > Chordata > Cladistia > Polypteriformes > Polypteridae > Polypterus > Polypterus senegalus. The sequence continues at coordinate 59,107,362 of NC_053170.1, forward strand.
AAACCCACAAAACAGCTGCAACATAATGTTACCATTTGTTATTATTGCATTTAAAATATCTGACAAATATAAAAATCCAGGAAAATGGCATTAATAAAACTACAAGAACAGATTTCTGATGGTTAAAGATTTTATCGTCTATTTACAGTTAAATGTTGAAATAAAATTAAATTAAACAGATTTCTACAGTGCTTTTCATTTCATTTGGTGACTGAGGTGCTTTACAGGTCTTAGGGGATTGAGACTAAACTGTATTTTTAAACTGATTTTATTAAATTAATTCTGTTTTGATTAATAGTATTTACCCAATACCTGTGGGAGAAACTCATACAGAAAACTCTGGCTGGTGAAGATCTCGCAATGAGTGGTCTAACCCAGAAAGGACAGAGAATTAAAATGATGGTCTAGTGCAGGACTCACATGAAGAAACTGAGCAAGTTTTGGGTTATCTGTTGTGAAAGTCAGATACAACGACAGATTTCATATCTTTCACAACTGCTGAATCAGAGTCACTCTGCTACATGGGCACCAGGATTTTGTGTTTCAGTGGCATTATCATTGAAACTTTTGCCAACTGTGCAGTGCTTAAAAGAGTTGTCACCATTTTCAGTGGTTGGAAAGCGTGAATCATTTACTCCTTGCCCACTACAACAGAAAAAAGGAATCTATCCAGTGCCATGAAAACCACAATTGCCTTCGTAATTGCTTGAGCATGGTCCAAGTTAGCTTCATTTTAAAGACACTAGGAAGAGTTGCCGGTTTATTGGAACTTCTTTCATGCGACACTGAGATCAATACAGGGGTGATGTCTTCAGATATGTGCTTGCATACTTGAAGTGTTGCCTGCTGCATGAGGAAGTTTTGTGAAAAAATGACAACAAATTATGTGCGTTTTGTCTATAATACGATTGCTATCCCTATACTCCACTGGATAACCAAAATGTTCCCACATGTGCCTGGGGGGTCCACAAGCTCAGGGTTATTATCAATCTTGAGCTCATTGAACTAGTCTAACATTTACCACACCTGTGATCACTTGATCATGATTGGACCAAAATAGCCACGTAACACATGCAGTTGGCAGGTATTAGATTTGGGAGGGAAGGGGGTTGGTGGTGATGTCCTTAGAAGAAGATGGAACCGTGACACGTGACCATGGACGTTTGAATTGTCACTTTGGTCTCGGTTTCAGAACTGTTACACAGTTACTGTATATGTACCCTGATAATACGGTTGCTAAGTGTGTATTTTAGGTCATGTTGTAATTATATGTGTTGAAAGTGGCTCAGGTAACCACTGAAGTAGTGCACTTTACTAACTAGGAATTACTGCTGAAAAACAATGTCATTTGAAACGTAATTACTTTAGGCACACAGTTGCTGAGCAACAGGAAAACATAATTAGTAGTAGTACTACATGCAGTTGTAACTAAGACTCCATATGCTAAGGTTTGCTTTTTGCTTGTTAAAACAACAACTCGATCACCATAGAATATGTGAACTTATTAATCAAATGATGATCACCAAGAAAAATACAATATAAAACAAAGATTAGTCAGACAACGTATTTGGTGTGCTTTCATTTTACTTCAGGTACAACGTATAGCCAAAAGTAGCTTAAAATCTTAAATTGATCTGTCTTTAAAATGTAGTATTGCAAACATGGTTAAAAGTTAACAAAAAAGGTTAAAATGAACAAAATCCAGGAAATTAAAGAGGGAAGTGCAACCAATGGCCAACCCTCGGCCCTAAGATAGTAATAGTAACTGAGGTTTTGAAAATTAAAAAGAAAAAAATGCAGACTTTTAGAAAAGTAAGAATACTCTACAGGGTGGTCCAGATCTAATTATGCAATTTTCATTACGCTATAACTTATTAAGATTATTACATAGAAAATCACCCGAAAAATCCCAAGCCATCGAGAAGTGTGTGAACTGATGACATGAAGAATCATCTTCACGCCAAACTGGAATCGTCCCCGCATAAATCGAAGTCATCCAGACGATCTGGATCTGCATAATCAGATCTGGACCACCCTGATCCAAAGTACTATAATTCATGAAGTGATTATAAACACAGACTGTTCGTCTGCTAGCTAAACATACATTTATGGAAAAAAGAAATGTAACTCTTGCTGTTGGACTGAAATTTCCTAACAGTAAACAAATGAAAACAATAAATTTATGTAAAAAAGAAATTAACACTTGCTGTTGGATGAAAATTGCCTAACAGTAAACAAATAAAAACAATAAGAATACAAACTAGTGCAAAAAGGAAAGCAAAACCTACTGTGAACATTAACATGGGTCATATTGCAGTCTTTCAGAATCTAATGGGATTGATGCCTCTAATGCTTGAAAATCTATGATGCACCGATCCAATAAGCTTCTGAATCTGCAGTTTTGGGATGTTATTCCAATCGTTCAGAAGGGCCTGGAAAAGCTGCTGGCCACTGGAAGACAGATGCTTATGTCTCCAGATGCTGTTATCCTGGACATCCAAAAAGTGCTCTCTGGGTTTAAGGTTAGGAGAGAAGAAAGGCATAGACAGCACCTTAACATTAGCACTCCACTTATTACTACAGCAGCTGCAAGAGGCCTGGTATTGACCTTCTACAGGTTCAAACATCTACAGTATGTGGGCATAGGGTCTCTGACAGGTCACTTCAGTCTAAGGACAGTAGCAGTATAGTAACAGCATTCTCATGCTGAATTATAACAGATGTAGCAATACAGGTGGAATATCTGAAACAATCTCTCAGATGGACCAGTCAAATGCATCAGTCCTGCTCTGGTGTAGAAGAATATTACTTTTATTATATTACCAAAATATTTGACTCCAGTTTCATATTATTCTAATCTAAAGCAAAAGCCATCATCTCTGATGTCTAAGGGCACTAATTGAAGCACCCAGCTAAGCCATTTCCCAATTGTTGAACTTTAAATGAACGTGACAAGAATCCTTTTCATTTTAAGCATCTGATTTTTGCTTTCCTCCTTAGTTTAGCTTACTATAAACATTAATGCCACCTAGAAAATCAACAAAAATATTAAGAAACAACATTATCTAAAATGATGTCTACAAAATTGCCATTCTTTCTCCCTAAGGTTTCCTCTGACTTAAATTACTCCTAAAATCCTCTCTAATTATAATATTCCTTGCAAGCCTCAAGAAAAACCAAACTTGACCTTTGCTAACCAGTATTTAGCAAAACCATACAAAAGGCATGTTTCGTATTGTCGTTTATCTAATTTTACTTCTCACATGACTGCAAATTGTAGGCTATGAACATTTTATTTTTAGGTGTGTTCACATGTAATACGAACAGCACTAATTGTTATTATGTCTTTCTAATGTCTGTTTGCCTGTTCACAAGAAACAACTCAACACTCAATAGACCAATTATGCTGAAATTTTGTACACTTGTTCTGTAAGGAATTTTGCACAGATTGTCACTTTTGTTAAGATATCTCAAATAGAGATCACAGTATAAGGTTTTTGACATCTGAAAAACTGCAATTAAAAATCATTAATGAATTTTCAGAACCACCTTTCTGTGTGAAATTATTCATAAAATAATTTATATTTTCAAATGTACCTTAAGAAAGGTAATCTCAGCACGTATATTTGGTATATATTCCACTTTTACTCATCTAACAGCCACACCTGATAGCAGAACAGACATAAAATACAAGTTATTGAAATGTTAACTACAACTAGTCATAAATTATCCACTACCAACAACAATACAAAAATGCAGTTCTTCTACACCACTACAAAAAGTTGTAAAAACAAAAATGTGTTAAAAAATCCTTATGTATAAGAAATTGAAAACCTGCATAAAAAATAACTCAAATACATAAAAAAAGAGGGTGTTGCACTCTAAAACTGAATTTATTAATCAGCAATATTTTATGTTAAAGCAATACTTACGTATATACAGTACAGCACAATACTACAGAAACATACAGGGAAAATCATAGGAAAACAGGTGTGGTGTTAAGTTGGCATTTAACTAATCTATTTTAGATGCTATCAAGCTTGAGGTAAGACCAATAAATTGTTCCTTTAAGGACATGCCACGATTTATGTAGAAACTAACCAGACTCCTAAACTTTAACATACTATAGATGAAAACAGCAAATATTTAAGTCCTCCAGCCACTTAATCACTAACACAACACCACCAATCAACAATATCACAATAAGAAAGTAATAATGATTAAGGTGAAATATATAAAAAATACAAACACAATATAATACACTTCCACTAACATTGCCATAACAAGATGGCAACAGTAAATACAAACAGTTACCACAGTGAGCTAAATAATGAGTCTGAATGCCTACAAATTGGTTTAAACTATTAGTGAATGTGTAGTGGCAAATATGGCGAGGGAATCTTCAAAGGAAAAATACAAAACTACTCTTCCCCTAGACCCTATAGCTCAGTCTGCTTACTAGATCTTCAGAAGACTGCTTCTTTTCCAACAGCTTTGCCTTTTCTGGACAAATGTATATAGTTAACAGCTTCCTTTCAATAAACAGGTAGCTGAGGTCCACTGCAAGAAGAGGCAAAATCATACACTAAACCTCTTCAATTTGGACAGCTAATCTTTGTACTCTTATGTGCTATGTAGTTAATATCCCTATGCAGAACTTGACCTTTGCTTTGCTTAAATAGACAAAAAGAGTTGTATATCCAGGATGCAACAAAACTATCATTCTGATGCCTATCACCAATATGTGTGCAACATACATAGAGAAGATTGCTCTTAAGATTTTTTTCCTAAAAAGTTCTCTAGTAGACTGGTTCTCATACTCAGCCCTGGGGACTCCTGTGGCTGCAGGTTTTAATTCCAGCCAGTTTCATAATCCTTGAGTCATTTTGCCTTTAAATGGTCTCATTTAATTAGCCCTTCTCTTATGGTTCATTCACACTTGAGAGTTGTAAATTTTCAGCACTCGTTTGGCATTTTTTAAGCCTTTAAATGGCTTTTTGCAAGCCTTTTTCATTTTCCAGTGATTTCAAAGGTGTGTTTTGTAGGGAAAACATGACTGACATCATTTCCATTTTGTAGGTTGTGAGGTGTTGTCATGATGTGAGGTGATTGTTGTGCCTCCAGAAAGTCTTCTGTGATTTCAGTGTTTTTAATACTGGCAATCACAGTTGAAGATGAGGTTTTATCAATGTTGTAAGTGCACAAATTGGATTCATCCTATTCTGCAGCAATGGGAGTTGATATGACAATTTTGAACTCTCTATGAAGCCGGCAAAACCCTGAAAAATTCCAAGATTACACACAGGTGTTAGACAAGCATGTAAGTAGTAATTTGTGGGGAAAAAAGAAAATTAATTGCTTTATTTCGAAAAACAAATTGCCTGCTGCTGTTGGTATAACATCAGGTAAGTGTGTGATCTGGTTGTGTGCTCTGTGTAATCCAGCAACATAAATTAATAAATAAAGGATCTGTTTAGTTTTACTTCAGTTATTTGGTAAAGGTATTTGAAACAGTATGATCTGGTTGTATAGTAGCCTATGTTCACCTGGGAGCTCACATTGGAGATGGATAAAGGGGATGGGTGTTATTCACTTTGCAAATGACTAAACTTGTTATCTTTATTGAAAAGTATTACCTACATGCTGCGGTGGGTTGGTACCTTGCCTGGGATTGGTTCCTGCCTTGTGCCCTGTGTTGGCTCTAGCAGACCCCCGTGGCCCTGTGTTCGGATTCAGCGGGTTGGAAAATGGATGGATGGATGGATTACCTACATGTTTCTAGTGTTCAGTGCTAAAACAGATAATAACATCCAGATAAACAAATGTACTAATACTAATCAGTTCAGAAATGCTCAGGTAGAGCATGCAAAGCCCATAAATTTGGTGCTGTAAGTAAGGAATACAAGCTCTGCTCTGCCTAAATGTTAAAACGTCTGTACTAATCATAGCCTTATTAAAACTAAATGTACACTTACAACTTTTGTTGAGTTGTTGCCACTTGCAAGTCATGCATGTACTTTATTCTGTCCTCTAATAGCTGTCACCCACTGCTTTTTTTTAGTTTTGATGAGCCACTTCACTCCTGACTAATTCAGGTAGAGACAGTGACTTCCTGTAAAAACACTTCAAAAGCGCCGTTTTGCTTTCTTTTACCAGTGTTTTACAGGTGTTGCATTACCATTGATTTCAATGGAACAAGCATTTGGTTGACAATGCTCGAAAACTGCTGCATGTTCGGGTTTTCTTAGCAGTGAACAGTGCCATTGAAAATAATGTCAAATAGATTTTCAAGTGGTTCAGGAACATTAGGGTCTAGCGCTAAAATACTAGAAAAATGTTATGTGTAAATGGCCCTTATTCTACATTCAGAAAAACATAGCAGTGTGATTTTTGTATTTATAAGACATTCAGAAATAATTGTATTTTTGCTATAGCTTTAAACACTTTATGCTCTTTTGTTATGTTCCTGTTTATTTGCCTTTTTTCTGTGTAGTTTGCTCCCTTATTTGTATTCTAACAATAACAATTAACAACAAGCTGAGCGGGCACCTGGTCAAACAGCACTAAATGCTAAAAGCCTTTAATGGCTTCAGCTTCTGACACACTAACATGCTAATCAGGAAATAATTGATCAAATAACCAAAACACAACGAAAAGCAGAATGAAAATCATAATGATGATAATAAACATTTTAAAACACTAATTAAAACAAAAATTATTCTCTTGTAACATATATAACTGGTACATTCTAATAACAATTTATCAAACCTAGTTTTGGAATTTCTGCATTAACTCCTAAAGATACAAACTGGTAAACAAAACTGCTTAATTAGGCTAGAAATCCAGTTTAAAACAAGCTAGTTAGAACATAAACCGGCAGCCACAGGGGGAAGCCAGGACCGAGTTTAACAACTATTTCTCTAGTACACACTTGTATAATAAAATAAGCACAATACATACAGTCTAAATCAATTCTGTTATGTGCTGTTATTACACACTCTGTTTCATACTAAGCTCTTTAGTTTCAAGCATTCATTCTCTCCTAGCTTTCACTAAAAAAATCTAACACCATTATCCATCTAGGGTTAATCTTTAATGTGCTAGGAGACCTTAGTTCCACAAAATTGTGACAGAATTAAACATGTGCAGATGGTAACAGGAAGAGATATAACAGACAATAAGATGATGCATTAGCATAACAAATATGACAGCTTGGGTGAAATGATTTTAAAGGCTGTACATAGAGCAGAAATGTAGCTTAGAAGCAGCTGTGCTTGACAATTTTTTATTTCTGTTAGGCAGAGAGTGGGGGGGGGATATAAAATCAAAATACAGAATACCATTTTTCAAAAATTAAATACAAAGATCAATATTTCTTTGTAAAGGACATTATATTATTTTTCAACTCATCCATTAACTTATTTTCAGTTCTTAGTGTAAAGCAACATACTGTATCACTACTTATGTGAAAATATATATTTTGCTGAATTTTTTGTATGCATTTATTTTCTATTCAGTGTGAGCACAATTTCATTAGGAGTTCCGGGTTTTTAAATGAAGAGTATCTTGGTATGATAGGTACAATAGGAATAAAAACGTTTTCTCACTGTCTTTTTTTCTTAAAGTTTCACAATCGCTCAATACCAAACTACAATATAAACATGATGGGTGAATTTATATTTGAGCCATAAAATGTGCTCCAATTTTTAATTTAAAGACATGTTCTAGTAGTCTAGTAGAAAGTAGTAAAATTTCAAAGACGGCAAAAATTCTGCAGGATTGTACATAGTCTTTTCTTCATCTACCACATTAACTACAGATTTCAACTTTCTGAAACCTCAAAATTGCTTTTTCGAGGATATTTGTACAATTCTCACTGGGAACACTCACAGAAATACAAGAATTACAGTACAAACTGCTCAGATAATGCTTTGTACATTCACTGTTTCCTTCCTACTCACTAGGTGCTGCAATGGTACACTTATAAGGTTTATTTCTCTGTTAGTCAAATGTATACTGTATATAATGTTTTAAACACACCTTCTGAACTCATTACTTTCTAAAAAAACAAGTCTGAAAACAATAAAATACTGTATCACTATGAACGTGACATCAAATTTGACAATGTGTGTTGTGCTTTCAGCTACCTTTAGACATAAAGTAATTCAAGTTAATTCAGACTATTCTAATCAAGCACAATTTCATTTACATGCAAATCATACTATACAATAATTACAAATACAGTATGAAAAAAGCAACATAACAACAAAACAATGTTGAAATATAAAGAAACATCAAGTAATATGTGGAAAAAACAAAGCATCACAAGACTAAACTTGCATCCTTCTTTCATTTTTTTACAATGAACAATGTGACAATTCATATTTTATATCTAAATATTTACCATTACAACAATTTTTGGGATTAAAATATTTTACCCAAGCTAAAAACTCAATTACGCTTGGTCTAAAGAATGAAAAATAAGCAGTATGTTCTTAATTTTTGGAGTTACAGTATATAGTTTAAGCTAATGACTCAAAGGTTACAGAAGAATAAAGATGAAATCCCAAACCTAAACCTAATAAATATTAACTGTTTAGATAGAAACAACAGCACACATCATTAAAACAGTAAATGGTGGCTAATGCAAAGAGCAAGAAGAAATTATAACCTGTGGGCCAATGTTTGATTCTGTGCAGGTTTGCCTTCTAGGTGGATTTTGCATGTATTTCCATGTTTGCATAGTTTCCTCAACTGCCCAAAGATCTGCAAGAACAGGTTATTCAGGAATGCTAAATGATCCTATAATGGCGTGTGTCCCATCTTGGTTTGGTCCCTGCCTCGGTACAACCCTGAACTATGTTAAATGGATGCATATAACGTATAATGCAAATATGGTATTGTTATGCTTTCACTTGTTTTCTCTTAATCATTTGAGGGATAATGACATTAAGAAAGGAATACAGTAGGATCTAGTATTAGGCTTCTTTGCTGCCCTTCAAGTCTAAAAATTTCACTTTTGTTTAACTGTAACACGATCGAGCAGAATAGAATGTAAATTACGATGTTGTTGATGAAAATCTTCAATATATAGAAAACACTACTGTAATAAACAATGCTTGCCCAAATTTCTGTACTGACTCTAGAAACACATAAACGGTGCAATAACTGCTTGCTTCAGGTATGGCATTAATTAAAAGCAAAATTTGTTCGTCTTAAAAACCTGCAGCAACAGGGTCCTTCCAGGACTTAAACTGAGAACGACTGGGTTCAAGTAAGTCGACCATACTCTCTCCTTCTGAGCGAATATATTTTACATAATCTGTGATTTATTTAATTTGTGTAATCAGGTTGGCAAAGTGTGGTTGGTGCAGTTACAGCTGCAATCCATTGCCAACCTTTGTATATTATAGGTCGTGTACAATCACTTGCATACTTACTAATGGGGATTTGTAGAATTACATTGCAGCAATGCACAGAATATGCACAGGTTAAAGCCTCCTTTTTGTGTGGAGTCTTGATAATTACAGCACACTCTATAGCAAAACTTCGAAGCTGTCAAAACCCACAGTAGCATAGTTTCCTTCTCACGTGAAAACAACACATACGTACTCGGTAATCGCAATATTTGTATCGCGCCTTCTTCAACATGCACGTGCAATGCGTGGGCCGGAAGACGTGGCGGCGCAGGAGCGCGCTGCGTGGCAATGACGTCGCGCGCGGCCCGCTCGAGACAGCTGGGCAGCAGACTCGACTAGAAGACGAGGAAAGCGGAGTTGAGTGGAGCGCAAGGTCCATGTTTTCTGGAATTGACACAGGATTTCAATGATCAGCTTGTGCTGTGTAAGTATTCGCTGATGACCGGTTTGAAGTGGATTGCACTGGCAGAGTAAAACGACGCCCCTGATCCTTGAAATGCCTGACCTGAAGAAGTTGTAGGAGTCGAAGAAAGTACAGAAAGGGCTTGTAGGAAAGAGGCAGCCATTTGTATAACCAGAACCGCGTGCCTCCTACTGTGAAAAGTGAAGGTCTGAATTTTGCGTCTTTTAAACTTCAGTGTTACATTTTGTAATTAAAAACGTGTGTATTTTTTGCTTCGGTGTTTGTTTGTGTAAGCATATTGTTTCCAGTGGGTTCTGGTGAGGCACTTTTAGTTTTGAAACCGCTACAAACTATGTTGATTTCATTGGTCACATTCTCCGGCACTTTGACGGGTACACTATTCACAAAAGACACCTGACGATCGTTTCATCCAGTCCTGTATTTGTGGCACCGTGTAAGTGAGTAGGACATCGCTTTACTCCTTTTTAGACGAGAGCACTTTATTGTTATTGCGTTTAAATTAAAATCACATCTAACTTACCTACGTTTTTTTATTGCTTCACTCACTAAATTTAAACAACTTTTTAGATGATTATTGTTCTAAACGTCAGGCGTTGTCATTTTGTTTCCTCAGAAATAGTAGGCATGTAGTATATTATAACTCGGAATCGTGACCTGTTCGGTGATAAACATTATGCAGGTAATGGCATTACAAGGGTTCAGTAAATATGCATTTTGCACGGAGAAAAATTGTTTGTGGGAACCGCGTCGTCACTGAACGTGTAACTCCTTTTGCTTTTACCACGTTGTTTCGCGACTCTTGTCAGTTTGAGTAACCCCCTTTGCGTACAGTGCTGGAAAAAGTCCCCGATGCCAAGCCGGCGCGGAAAGGGGCGTAAAATCTTGCGAGCATTTCTTTGCGTAGGATTGTCGTCAGTGAGGCGCGTCATCAACCTAATCACATAGGCGGCCTCTGTCCTTGGAGCTGGAGGGAGATGGTTGATGATGTGCCAGAGAGGCCATTTCGGGGTGATCCTTCTGAGCACTACCCTCGGTTTTCAATGACAGAATAGGAAGGACCTTGTTGCAATTACCCACTTCTAGTTTTTCAGTTTGAACTGATTACATTTGTTAGTAATGAAGACATTCTTATAAATGTTGTAGTGAATAATTTGATTGCTCAGTGTACATTGCAATGATTGTATAATAAAGCTGAATCAATATTTGTGTCCTGGTGGTGTTTGTGTGTGTTTTAATAATGGAGCATTGCTGGCTTTCCAGTATCTGACGCTTAAAAGTCATAGGTTCTTTATATGCTTCATTTCTTGTTACTTATTTTTGTAAGAATAAATTGTCTGTATTTGAGTTAGAAGGGTGGTGTAGTGGTTAGTTCTGACCTCATGATTCAGGTACAGGTATAGTACCTGAATTGTGTATAGTTGCCATGTTATCTACATGTTCCCATGTGGTTTTCTTTGCTCCTCTAGTTTTATGTCTTTAGTTAAAGGCATGCAGATAAGGTTGATTGTCAGATTTAATTTTCAGTTAAGTGTGTAACAACAATCTTATTCCTCCTAACCTTGTATTGGAATTAGTAGGCTTTGAATGTCAGTTGTTTTTTTAATTTTTGGAAAATACTTGTATACCATAAATTTGTATTTGTAATATGTTAAGTGCAAGTTTAACTTTTCATTATGCTTTGTAGTTTGTTTTTTTTTTTTGTTATTTCGCCTTATACAATTTCTTGTATTAGAAATGTGTTAGTTTTCGCATAACCCTTGGGGTCAGAGCGCAGGGTTAGCCATTGTACAGTGCCCCTGGAGCAATTACAGTTTAAGGGTCTTGCTCAAGGGCCCAGCAGAGTAGGATCTCTTTTGGCAGTGACAGGGATTTGAACCGGCAACCTTCTGGATACTAGTACAGATCCTTGGCCTCAGAGCCAACACTCCGCCCCTGTTGAACAAGGCAATCAATTTTGGTCTACAATTATTGCTACTTTCATTTTCAGTAGAGTGCAACAAGGTGGCACAACAGTGATAAGTGTTGTTTCACAAATTTTGGACCTTCTTTTATGATTTTATATTTTCCTTTCCATGTTCAAGTTGTTGTTTTACTTACACCAGTATTCATCATTAATTTAAAGACATATTGTAAGATAGATGGGTTTTTCAGAGTTTCTATTGTAATTGGCAGATAAATAAAGTTTGTTTCTGCTTGGTGATGCACCATCTCCCCATGACTTTAATTTAATTTTGTACCTGCCTAATGCAACAAATGAATTTTCATGGATGGCTTAATATTATGTTTCAAGGGTGTATAGTCTTTAACATATATTGTAAAGATACCTGCAGATTTCCTCACAAATAAATTATTTAGTTGTAAGTTTGAATTCCTAACATGTTGCCCATTTATTGTGTCCAGTGTCATGTTTTACAGCAGTCTTTCTGTTGTATATTCTGTTTAGACTTGCATCATATGCAGTGCACATTTCCTCTCATAATGTTTCATGCTGAGATGCTTAGAAATGCCTTGTTAAGAGCTTCCTTTCTCCATGTGAAATCAGTCATTTCTGTGTGAGTGTTTTGTGCCATTCATTGTACTCCTAATTCGTGGTTCTGTGCTTAAGTAAAACAGTGATATTGATAAACTGATAAAAGATCGTTGATAGCTTGATTTCTTTAATATTGAGGTGTGCTTAATAAACACTAAATAGTCTGGCAGGAATCTTTTCTAAATTGTATATTATTTTCAAAGCATGCCATTGGGATAAATTAACAAAATGTAACTAATTAGAAACTTAGAGGAACTTGGGAAATCTAATTTTATTAAGGTTAGTGTAAATGCCTGTTTAAAAGTTGACCATACATTTTTCTTTTAATGTTTTCTGATACAATAAATTCTCTTTACACTTAACTCCATTTAGAATTCTCACTCTCACCAGTTTACCAAATATTCTGCACGATGTCAGATTAATTGTGCATTTCCTTTTTTTGTCAAAAAACATACAGTCCATAGTAGATTACAAAATACAGTAATGGACACAAGTTAGAGAATGTATGCATGCTAAAATGTTCAGTTGTGTTCAGTGAATAAGTTAACTGATATGAAAACTGGAGCATTTCACATTTTTTTTAATTCAACTAAGAGTCATTTATTATATTTTTGTTTATTTTGTAACATCAATGAGTCATTCAGAAATAATTGCTGCAATAGAATGCAATTTCATGTGTTAGTAGACAACATTAAACACATGCTTTTTAAAAGCACTTTATATTGGAAGTACAAATGGAGCACAAATAGGATTTTGGTGGCTCAGTAGCTATCATACACAGCAGATTGCCATTTTCACAACACAAATTTCATTGATTGATGTGTTTTAGTGGTGGGAGGATCTGTGACTAATTGTTGCTCAGTTTTCTCAAACGTTAACATTTTTGAAAGCATAGTCAGAGTTGTCTATACTAATAGTGAGGGCTTTGCCTTTTGACTCACTCATCACTAATTCTCCAACTTCCCATGTAGGTAGAAAGCTGAAATTTGGCAGGCTTATTCCTTACAGCTTACTTACAAAAGTTAAGCAGGTTTCATTTCGAAATTCTACATGTAACAGTCATAAATGAATCCTACTTGCATACATATATACATCCATAGCCTGCAGCTGGGTCGCCGTGTGAGGCGGCATAGCATTCCCTGTCCCCACGCCTCCCACGTAATTGGCTGCCTGCCCATATAAGGCCATCCCTCGCTCCGGTCTCTTCATTCCCTTCCTTGCTTCACCAAGGTATTCATGTCTCCCTGCTGATAACTGCAGCCTTTTTATTTAATCCATGGCTTCTCTGCTGTTTTGTTGTTCGTTTATTACGATTATAGTTATTGTGTAGGTATTTTAGACTTCGTTTACTGTTCAGGTACCCATTTCCTTTACCGTTCCAACCGTACCCCCATTAACAGGTCTATCGAGGTGCTCGCCATCGTTTAAACAACTGTCACTTACCGAGTGGTTTCCATGCCCGGAGATACCACCTGCCTTTTCCATGCTCTGTATTACATATTGCACGGCCATATCGGGCTCACTCTTGATATCCGGAGGAACATTGTGTCTTATGTATTGAATGACTGGGACAGGTTCAAGGTGTGGACTGATGACGGTACAAGAGATAATTATACTACACAGGAGCACTATAAGGGTGAAATGCTTAAGCCCTTCACTTATGGTTCTGCATGTGAGTTGATGGCTGCCGCTGAATTGTTTGGTTGTCGCTTTCAAGTGTACCGAAATGACCAAATATCTTACACTTTTGGAGAACCGCCAGTGCCTTTTAAACATCTTAGATTGACAGGTGACGATTTCAGTAGTGGACACTTTGATGTTTATAAATGTTTCAACTCTCAAAAGCTGGATGCGAAGTTTGCAATGAAACCGGTTGTATGCTTACAACGCATGACAGATGCCGAATGTCACTTCAACACAACAAGTCCTGGAAATTCTGTCGTAATTGAAACAAACCATGAAATTCAAACCGATTATGGCAGCAGCAATCCAAGCTCTGAGAAAACCGTAAAAAGGAGGCGTGTCAGACATCGTGGTACATTTTCTAATGCAGCTAGACGGTGTCGCAATAATGAGACATAGATAAAGGTTTGGGGCAGCCGCCCGTATAATCTGGTATCCTGGCTGCAAAGTCGTTTTTTATGAAAATAAACAGCACTGATGTGCATACAAACGAGTCCAAAACAAGACTGAGGATTTAGGGAAGAGGGACAGGCTTTTAAAAGGGAAGACAGGAAGTGAGGTCATAATGATCAGGCCCATGTTCTTTAACCATCGGTTCGAGCCCAGACGTGACATCACAGGGGCCAGAGCCAGTAAGGTCTCCTTCCATTGGCTCGGTCCCAGAAATGACTTCAAGAGAGCCAGATGGAATCTCCCGGGAATGGTCTACAGGAAAGAGAGAAAAAGAGTCAGTGCACTCTGCCAGCTCTCGGCATGCATCAGAACTGCCGTCACTCAAGCCCTTTAGCTGCCTCCCATGTGCTCGTGACAACGGAAACAACTTTGTGATGCTGCCGCCAAATACTTGCAGAAAAATCCACAAGTTAATAGACACGCTGTCGCTGAATACTCGCAGGCAAATCCACAAGTTCATAGAGACGCTGTTGCTAAATACTCGCAGGCAAATCCACAAATTCATAGAGATTTGGGTAGTGAACACTTCGATGAATAAAACCTGTTATCTTTACAATGGTTGACAATCACAGAATGTAATTGAACACAACACGTCCTCCAAATACGAACCTGATTGAAAGAAATAATGATAATCAAATCCTTGATGACAGCAACACTTATAACAGTGACAAAACAATTACATTGATGATCATGTTACATTATTTTTAAAATGTTTCCTTTTCATAATTTTAACACACTACTTCTCCGCTGCGAAGCACGGGTATTTTGCCAGTATTCAATAATTAGTGTTTGAAAAATATCTTAATACAAAATGACTTGTATTAGCATAAAATCAGTATCAATATTAACCCATGAAAGGAGAAAAGAAACTGAAATAAATTCCCCATCTAGCGATTAATATTAGTTAAAATACACCAGTTCTTTAAAATGATATAAATAAGAACTTGGAAAGAGATGGATTTATTGTGTAACTGTAATACAAATGCTACACAGTGAGCAATGACCATGATTGTTCATGTATAGGGTGGTCCAGATCTAATTATGCAATGTTCATTATGCTATAACTTAATAAGTTTATTAAATAGAAAATCACCCGAAAAATCCCGGACCATCGAGAAGTGTGTGAAATGACGACATGAAGAATCATCTTCACGCCAAACTGGAATCGTCCCCGCATAAATATCCAGACGATCTGGATCTGCATAATTATATCTGGACCACTCTGTATATCTAGGACTATGGGACTGAAAGATCAGGGACTTAAGACACTGAAGCCTCCTACCTCCTGATGCCACTTTCCATTTTTAAACTCATCCAGTTATGGTATCTGCTCCTTTCCTGTGTTATTAATTGGTTAAAATTCCTTTTAACTACAGGTTGATCGTGTTGATTCTTTACAGTAACAATCTGCAGATAATTTTGTTCAGTCAGTTCTGTCTTGTATATTCTTACGTGATTGGTTTCCCCTTCCATTTATTTTCAGAGAAGTTACTTTTTATACTCTTATTAGTTAACTTACTGTATCTAAAGCAGCAGAAAAAGAGCACTGCTCTGCAAGCTAGTGTCTACAATTAGGGAAAGTTCATCGACATCAAAGGATTAACCAGTAGAATCAGATTAAGCCAGGTAGTCCTTGATCAATCAATCAACATTACTTGATTGACAAGTAACAAAACCATTATGAAAAGAGGCATTCAGAAATATACCATTTTTAAGAAGTAGGTTTACAATTGTGAGTACATGTAACTCAGAGATTATTCTTGCATAATTATTTATTAATTAATTATTGTATTATTTGTCTTGTTAATTTATCTTTTTCTTATTATTAACTATCTACCCCCCGTGGCTCCACCCACATGTTAGTGAAACAGGACTTCTTCTTTTGGCTGCTCCCGTTAGGGGTTGCCACAGTGGAGCATCCAGAATTGTTGTCCGCATATTGATTTGGCAAAAATTTACACCGGATGCCCTTCCTGACTTAACCCTCCCCATTTATCCAGGCTTGGGACCGGCACAAAGAAACACACGGGTTTGTGCATCCCCTGTGGCTGAGTTGGTAGTGAAACAGGACAAACTTTAAAAATCAATGAAAAATGTCATTTGTATTGAGAACAATTTATATTTTCTATCAGAGGGCCTC
Source organism: Polypterus senegalus (assembly GCF_016835505.1). Taxonomy (NCBI): domain Eukaryota; kingdom Metazoa; phylum Chordata; class Cladistia; order Polypteriformes; family Polypteridae; genus Polypterus; species Polypterus senegalus. The sequence continues at coordinate 59,124,011 of NC_053170.1, forward strand.
TTGATATACAATAATTTTTGGTTTTATTGTCATGGGTGAGGGCATACAGGTTTCTTGGGGAACTAACCCGGGAGAAACCAATGTAAAGCTGACCATTCGAGCAACACAGTGAGCTAAGATCAACCCCTGCCAACTTGTCTGTCCCTGGGCCTTGTTAATTGACATTGTAAAGCTTCAGCAAGAACTGTAATCTATTAAATTGATAGGGCGTGTCTGTCGTGATTAGAGAAATGCGAAGGATTAAAACACTCTAGGTAGTGCCACTTTCTGTGATGATTATCGCCTCTGTGATGATTATCGCCTCTGTGATGTTGTTCTGAAGCTGACAGACCTTGAGACGTGTTCCATTGCAAAGTTTGGGTGGGCTCAGGTTTCTAAAAATGACAATTGGTGCTCCTACTTCCATTGCTAACTTGTGGGGTGGAATGCCAGGAGGATTAATGAAATTTAAAAACTCTAGTATAATGAACTGAATCGTTGTGTTCTAAAGCAGCATTTATTGAAGTGTATGTCCGATACGAGTCAAATAATTTGAGCACCAAGTGATTAATTTTATGCACCCCCCTCCCCCCAGCCTGCAGCCTCTCTCTTTGCTTCACGCTTATAAATTGCTGCTGCAAGTGAACTATGATAGAAGTCGCAAAATCAACCAGAATGTTCAAGCAAATGATAGTAAAAAAACCAAATCTAAATCCGTTCTCTCATGAAAATAGGACAGACATACAGACACAACTCGAACGGACGCTGATTTATGAGTGAGGATGGCCCGCCCGGCTCACTACTCCTGAGGTCCCGCCTCTATCTTCTCTTGGCCCACAGGCTCTCTCTTCGATTTGTACTTATTAATCGCTGCCACAAGTATGATACTTACTGCGATGAGAGAAGTCGCAAAATTAACCGAAATGTTCAAGCAAATTATAAAAAAAAAAAAAGATCTAAATCCGTTAAATAGTTCTCTTGTGAAACACTGACAGACGTACACAGACTGATGTTGGATTTTATATATAGAGAGATGTGTGCTTGAGTGTAGCAATCATGTCGCTTTCCATTCAAACATCTGTAAACCTACTTTTGCCCACCTCTGAATATATAATTTTTTATTTTTTTATTTTTTTTTTTTCCTTTCTCAGGAAGTCTTATTTCTTTTAGGTACCTTACAGAAAAAATAAAACATTGTTACAGCTTGTATTTATGAGAAGCTTTTTATTTTGTTTATACTTTATTAGTAAGTATTTTAAGGAAAGTTTATATATTTTAGTATGTTTTGGTCACTGAACAATAAGCCTACAGAACTTTATTAATGAAAATGAACAGTTAACACCTTTAGTCTACAGCTTAATTACACTGTGTGCACAATTATTAGGCAAGTTGTATTTTTGAGGATTAATTTTAATATGGAACAAACACAGTGCTATCAGTCAATCCAAAATGTTAATAAACCTGAAACCTGAATGTTTCACAACGGAAATGTGAGTGTGAACATCATCAGGGGAATACATATGTGCGCACAATTATTAGGCAACTATTAGTGTGCAGATTTATTATGCAACTAAAGGAAAAATGAAAATTTTCCCATCTCACTTGTTTATTTTCATCTGTTATAGTGAAAATAATAAACACCTCAAAATTTACAAATAAACATCTCTGACATTTCAAAAAAAATAAATCAATCAATCAATGACCAATATAGCCACCCTTCTTTCCAATAACAGTCATAAGCCTTTCCATTCATGGAGTCTGTCAGTTTCTTGATCTGTTGACGATCAGCTTTTGTGGAGCAGTGACTACAGCCTCCCAGACACTCTTCAGAGAGGTGTATTGTTTTTCTCCCCCGTAAATCTAGCGTTTAAGAAGTGCCCACAAGTTCTCAAAAGGGTTTAGGTCAGATGAGGAAGGGGGGGTCATGTCATTATTCCTTCATCTTTAAGGCCTTTACTGGCTGGCCACGCAGTGAGAACCGATGCAAGTGATGGAGCATTGGCCTGCATAAAAATCATGGTCTTTTTCCTGTATCACTGTTTGAAGAAAGTGTCTTCAAAAAACTGGCAGTAGGTTTGGGAGTTGATTTTGAGTTCATCTTCAATGCAAAAAGGTCCAACTAGCTCATCTTTAAAAATACCAGCTCATACCAGTACCCCACCTCCACGTTGGAGTTGAGCTCTGTGCCCATTACTGATCCACAGGTCCATCCATCTGGTCCATCAAGAGTCACTCTCATCTCATCGGTCCATAAAACCTTTGAAAAAAATCTGTCTTCAGATATTTCTTGGCCCAGTTTTGACGTTTCAACTTATGTTTCTTGTTCAGTGGTGGTTGGGTTTCAGCCCTCCTTACCTTGGCCATGTCTTTGAGCACTGAACACCTTGTACTTCTGGGCACTCCAGGTAGGTTGCAGCTCTGGAATATGAAAGTACTGGAGGTTAATGGGTTCCTGGTAGCTTCACGTTTGATTCTTCTCAAATCTTTGGCAGCTAATTTGCGTCTTTTGTTCTCAACACGTTTCTTGCGACCCTGTTGACTATTTGCAACAAAATGTTTGATGGTTCTGTGATCACACATCAATATCTTAGCAATTCCAAAAGTGCTGCATCCCTCTGAAAGACTTTTTACAATTTTTGACTTTTCAGAGTCAGTTAAATCTCTTTTTTGGCCCATTTTGCCTGAGGAAAACTAGCTGCCTAATAATTCTGCACACCTTGATATAGGGTGTTGATCTCCTTAGGCCACACCCTCCCTCATTACACAAATACACATCACCTGACGTGCTTAAATCCAATAAGCATTCAAGTTAATACAGCTTGGAGTTGGAATATACGCATTAAAAATGATGATATGGTCAAAATACTCGCTTGCCTAATAATTGTGCACACAGTGTATAAAAATACACTTTTACATACGACATAAGATTTCTGTGCATCTGGTTATGCAGGAGCTTACTGTAAAAAGCTTCTTAAAGGGATAAAGATTAAACGAAATCTGTATCAGAATCAGCTGATCAAGTAACAAATCAGTGATCAATATCTTCCTTAAAAACCTGTTTGGTGCATCTCTAGTATCTCATAATAGTTAAATGACTTTTCATAATAATTGACTTATTTAATTGCGCTATACCCCCCCAAAAGTTCACTCATTTATTTTTATATATACAGGCAGTCCCCGGTTTATGTTCAAGATAGGGACTGTAGGTTTGTTAAGTTGAATTTGTATGTAAGTCGGAACAGGTACATTATTTTAATAAATGCTATTGTTGACCGACTGTAACCAAGTGCCCTGCCAATGAATGATGGAGTTTCACCTCTCTCTTATTTCTTCTTTACTCTATCATCAGCATTTGCATCAGATTTGTGTTTCAGAGATATTGTTGAAGGGTGAAGACAAAAGGCTAAGGTCAGCTCTCCTGCACAGCACTGTACACGCTATCACAGCAGGAAGGCACCAGTCATCAGCACGTGTGGTGTACAGACGAGAGACAACTTCCTGCTATGTACATAACAGTACAAGCAGGCTTGCTATTGAGAATGAATGGGGGTGGTGAGGGGCGGTTCACCACCTTTCCACCACACAGTCACCTCCACTTGCATATAGTATACTGCCTGCAGCGTCCGCCCACCGAGAGCAAACAGGGTGCGGCCAAAGGCGGGTAATGAATCGCCCACCACCACCCCCATTCAATAGATAGCCACCTGAGGCACACTAAAATGCAGCCCCCACCACCCCATTTACCCTCAATGGTCTCCATTCAACCACAACCGGGTCACCACTTGCAGCATCGCCAGCCGCCCACCGAGAACAAATGGGGCAGCCTTTCGTGAGACTCTGCAAGGCTTTGTGATGGGCAGGTAGTGAAGCTCCCCCCTCTGCCCCATCTACACAATGCCAGATGTTGATGGCATAATGCAAAATAAGTCCCAAGGAAAGTTTGGTGGCTTTAAACTATAAGGAGGTAAACATTACACCCTGATATGAAAGTGAGAAAGCAAGGGAGGATTCTACAGTATAGGGAGTCATGGAGGGACCTGAGGGGGAGGACACAGCCATGACAAAATATGGCAGAGGGTGAAAGCCCAATGGTATAAGTCTAGGTCAGGCAGCACTACACCTGCACTTAATCTATCTCTAACCAGGATTGAATGTTTAAGGTGTGGTCTCTTGCCACTCCAGAGGAACCTTGATCAGTGACTTAACTTCGGACCAATATTGAGTAGGAGGTTGACGTGGCAGTATAGAGTAATAAAGTTGAAGCAGGGTACAATATTCATTTTTATAATGGCCAAATGAGATTGAAAAGAGAGGGAGTTTGGACCAGGTGTTTCTAGAGGCTTTCGCATCAGCAAAGATGCAGTGATAGGTATTATATGTCTGAGATGGAAGCACTAATATTAGCTCCCAAATATGTTATACTACTAGATACAGGGATGACCGATGGTAAGGGAAATTGACAGCACATATCATTAAGGCACGAGAGATGGTTTAGATCGATTTTATTTTATTTTTTAACCAGACTGTGCTTTGAAACAGCTGAACAGTTCTAGCAAACAAGATATATCTGTTGGGGAATTATCTTGGTAGAGGAGATTGTATTCAGCATGTAAGGATATTATATGACTGGAATTTGAAATTGTAATAGTAGTTAGGAGATAGGAATTACAGATAGCAATTGCAAGTGGTTTGAGAGATTAGTTGAAGAATAAAGGAGCCAAAGGACAGCCTTGCCTAGCTCCCCTACTGATGGAGAAGGAACGTGTGATATTTGAATTAGACTAGAGGACTACTGAGGGAGAGGAGTAAAGAGTTTTCAACAGATTTATAAAATTTGGACCAAAGGTAATTCTGTCCCAAGAATTACCATAACAATTGCCAATTCATAAAGCCTTTTTGGCCACCAGGGAAAGGAATGCCACAGGGCTAGGAAGGGTGGGAAGGAGCTGAATTAATGAGATGCAGAAGGCTTCTCATGTTATTTGAGGCTAGCCGTGAATGTATGAAACCAGACTGGTCGGGGTGGATTAATTTGCTAATTACTTTCTGTAAGCAACAGACCATAACTTTAGCTAGCAGTTTTGTATCTGTATTAATGAAAGAGAAGGGTCTGTAATTGTAACACAGAATAATAATAATTCATTTTATTTATAAGGCACTTTACATTTGTAGTAAACCCCAAAGTGCTAGAATAGTGTCTTTACCTTTCTTCAAAAGTAAAGTAATAACTGCGAGGAGGCAGATACGCCAATCATTTCAAAAAGTGGACAGGGTGTTTGTTTCCAGAATGCGGAAAATATGGGAGCCCGTTCTTCCCTTGGACCTTGTCTGAGCTCATTGAGTCTAACACCTCTCAGGCAAACAGATGGGAGCATCTAGAAGAGAAGCCTATTCCTTAGTGAGACAGGGGAATAGAAGGATGTTAAGGAGTGATTTGATATCTGTGGGAGTGGTGCCAGAGTTTTCAGTAAGAGAAGTAATCTACAAATGTATTATTTATTTTCTGGGGATCATTAGAAATCGAGCCAGATTTAGTATGGATAGAAGGTATGGAGATGAATGAGGAATTTTTCTTAACACTAGATTACCAAAGCCTACGAAAAAAAAAACTCGCAATCCTGGCCCACCTTAAATCCGTTCGCACCTCTCCGTCAATGACTTTTGTGTTGTAAATGTGTCAATCAGCGCAAACAGCAAGCAGCCAGGTATCCCATCCCCCCACCCACCACCACGGTGAAGTGCTCAGAGGTGTAGAGGCTAAATAATATATTGTCATTTGGAATACATTTTGCGTGTGTTCTGTGTCTACAACAATCTATGTAAACACATCGTTAAAACAAAAACATTTTTCATGTTTTAGTAATAATTGACAAAATGTAGACATGAAGTGTACAATTTGTGAAGCCTGAAGTCCAAATATCAAATGAATGCTTTCACAAAAGGTACAAGTATAACAAAACAAGTGCACTTTTATTCAAGAATATAACCGATATATAAACGATAACTTTGACAAGTACTATAAGTTTACACTGGCTCTTACTGACGCAAATCAAATGTATATTTTTATTGTATAATAACAATAAGAGCAGCTCACTACTCAAAACAGTAAATTTGGGAAGCAGCTGCTTTCCTTCACCACTACCTCCAGAGGTCCTGAGTGCGTCCTGTAACTAAGCCTGCCCTTTTAATTAGCTTGTTGATTTGCTGGGCCTCTCTTGAAGTGATGTTACCAGCCAGCATACAACAGCGTGAAAAAAATCACACTTGCCATCACAGAGTTATGGAAGATGTGAAGTGTGTCACTTTGTACCTTCGAGTAATACAGTCTCAAAAGGACAAAGAGCCTGCTTTGCCCATTCTTTCATTGTTACTCTGTGTTCTAAGACCAGTCCAACCTGTCATTAATGTGAACTCCCAAGTACTCATAGGTGTGGACCACCTCTTCATCTAATCCTTGTATATTGACCAGACATAGAGGCTGTTTGATTCAGAGAAAGTTAACAACCAATTTATTTATCTATACACCCCATAAGTGCAGAATCATCTGAGAATGTCTGCAAGTGACATGATCTGGTGTTATATTTGTAGTCAGAGGTGATACAGAGTGAAGAGAAAAGTAAACGAGACTGTATCTTGTGGTGCTAATGGTAGTAGTAACCTCAATTAAATATACTCTTCTTCTGTGTTTGTAAAAAAAAAAAAAAAAAGTTCAACTTGTGTAATGTGCTGTACAATTCCATCTGTTGATTCAGATTAACCACAATATATCTTGGATATGACCCTGCTTAATAACTGTGTTATCAGGTACCTGCTTCACTAGATCACGGTCCCTTGTGATGGGAATTTTCCCAGCACAGGCCTTATTGGGTTATAATCTTTACTTCTAATCCTACAGTCTTGTGTTGACAATATTCTTATTTTCTCACATTTTACGGTAATACTCCAGAGATATATTAATGTTTAATCAACAGTCTGTCGTCGTGACTTGCACTGCCCAATTAGAACACTGCTGATTCTATTCTAACCCAACCTGTCATAACTGAATAGGAAGAGTATGGCCTATTTCGTTAAAATTAGAATTTTAAATTCACTTTACAAAAAACAATCAAAAATATTCTTTAGAAGTTGTCAGACATTTTTTCAATGTTGACCTTAATTAACTAAGTATGCTGAACCCTTTTAAAAATTGTGGATATTTCAATATCTTTGAGTGATTGTTTTGTACAAAATAGTTTTCCTTTTTTACTCTGCAGATTGGCATATCCAAATATATATAAATCTTAAAGGTCCACTTAACAAATTTTCTCCCGAGTCCTTGGTCCTGAGCAGTACATTCCAGTGAGCAAGTAAGAATAGAACATACAGTGCATCCGGAAAATATTCACAGCACATCACTTTTTCCACATTTTATGTTACAGCCTTATTCCAAAATGGATTATATTCATTCTTTTCCTCAGAATTCTACGCACAACACCCCATAATGACAACGAGAAGATTTGTTTGGTGAAAGTGAAATCCACATTCGCAAGCGGCATAGAGGCGAACTGGCTGGTGCGTAGCGCAGACTTGAGGGTTGGCAAGTTTAACGACCAGGGGGGGCCTAGTATATATTAAAAAAAAAAAAAAACACTGAGAGAGACACACACACACACACTTTTTTTTTTTTTTTGGCTTGATTCAGCTTTTGCCTAACGTGCATTACAAACGTTTCTGGCTTAGCTATAGAATGCAGTGTTCTTTTTTGTGACTGTTTTTTAAGATTGTAATGTGGAGTCTGTACTTAGGTCATATATTCAGTAATATTCTTTGTGAAGTGTCTATTTCTCCACATGCTTGTCTGGTTCTGTTTGTCATCCATTTTGCGTTAAGTCTAACTTAAAGCTGCAGTACAGTACAGGCCAAAAGTTTGGACACACCTCCTCATTCAATGTGTTTTCTTTATTTTCATGACCATTTACATTGGTAGATTCTCACTGAAGGCATCAAAACTATGAATGAACACATGTGGAGTTATGTACTTAACAAAAAAAAAAAGGTGAAATAACTGAAAACATGTTTTATATTCTAGTTTCTTCAAAATAGCCACACTTTGCTCTGATTACTGCTTTGCACACTCTTGGCATTCTCTCGATGAGCTTCAACAGGTAGTCACCTGAAATGGTTTTCACTTCACAGGTGTGCCTTATCAGGGTTATTTAGTGGAATTTCTTGCTTTATCAATGGGGTTGGGATCAGCAGTTGTGTTGTGCAGAAGTCAGGTTAGTTGGATGATCATTTATTTTTCAACAGGACAATGACCCCAAACACACCTCCAGGCTGTGTAAGGGCTATTTGACCAAGAAGGAGAGTGATGGAGTGCTGTAAATGGTCATGAAAATAAAGAAAACACATTGAATGAGGAGGTGTGTCCAAACTTTTGGCCTGTACTATACATAGAAGGCATTGCTACAAGCCTTTTAGTCTTATGAGTAACGTGTATGCCAAAAAAGATTTATACAAATGTTCTCGTAAGTCACTAGTGAAAACATGTTATTTATTTATTACATTTTTAAAGGATTCATTGACTAAGTGAATGTTAAATTGTTGCCTGCTCTTTTGTACATTGTAAATACACCTTGCAATTCACATTAATATGCAAAATCTCCTTTTTGTATGTAGTGCACATATACATTCAAATTGACAAAGTACAATTGCATCCTTTTAAATAGGTTTCCTTAATTGAAAAATGTTTGAAATGTTTGAATGTCCAATAGTAATGGTAAAAACTTGATCAAATTATGTACCAGTAAATCTCCTGGTTTAAAATCAAGCTGCTGTATGAAGACAAGGTGGCTTGCAAGCCTTTCATGAGCAACATCAGCAAAAAAAAAAAAAAGCCCTAGCAGATAGAAGGTGGAGACTAGTTTCATCAGCATCCAGTGGGCAGGAGTAGAATACCATTTATATCTCGCCATTCAGAATAAAAAAAATAAAAGTTGCACTTTTGGACTTTACCAGAAAAGTAGCTTCTGTGTGGCTTACAGGATCATTAGAGTATCAAGTCAGGGCCTTCTCCACGCTATCTTCCTACTTTTCTACTTTAATGATTCAGTAAAGGTGACTTGGATATTTTTGTTGCACCTCATTGTTTCAGGCATTATGTATCAAACCAACAGCCTTGTAAGATGGAGACTAATTATTGGACATGGTGTGTTGGCAGAGTAATTCGGTGCCAAAATCAGCGCATGTAAAACAAACAGATATTCTTTTACAATCCAAATGTCAGGTTTTGTCTTCAATTATGACAGTTTTTAAATAAATCTGAATTATATTACAGTTCAGTCTGACAGCTCTAATACGTAGTACTTTAAATGCAAACAAGAGTATAATATAGATTAACTCGTAGAATACCCGCACTTCGCAGCAGAGAAGTAGTGTGTTAAAGAAGTAATGAAAAAGAAAAGGAAACATTTTAATAATAACGTAACATGATTGACAATGTAATTGTTTTGTCATTGTCATGAGTGTTGCTGGCATGTGTATATATAGATAGAATCTATCTATCTATATCTATCTATATCTATCTATATCTATATATATCTATATCTATATCTATCTATATCTATATATATCTATATCTATATATATCTATATCTATATATATCTATATATATCTATATATATATATATATATATATATATATATACACACACAGTGGTGTGAAAAACTATTTGCCCCCTTCCTGATTTCTTATTCTTTTGCATGTTTGTCACACAAAATGTTTCTGATCATCAAACACATTTAACCATTAGTCAAATATAACACAAGTAAACACAAAATGCAGTTTTTAAATGATGTTTTTATTATTTAGGGAGAAAAAATCCAAACCTACATGGCCCTGTGTGAAAAGTAATTGCCCCTTGTTAAAAAATAACCTAACTGTGGTGTATCACACCTGAGTTCAATTTCGTAGCCACCCCCAGGCCTGATTACTGCCACACCTGTTTCAATCAAGAAATCACTTAAATAGGAGCTGCCTGCCACAGAGAAGTAGACCAAAATCACCTCAAAAGCTAGACATCATGCCAAGATCCAAAGAAATTCAGGAACAAATGAGAACAGAAGTAATTGACATCTATCAGTCTGGTAAAATTTATAAAGCCATTTCTAAAGCTTTGGGACTCCAGCGAACCACAGTGAGAGCCATTATCCACAAATGGCAAAAACATGGAACAGTGGTGAACCTTCCCAGGAGTGGCCGGCCGACCAAAATTACCCCAAAAGCGCAGAGGCGACTCATCCGAGAGGTCACAAAGACCCCAGGACAACGTTTATAGAACTGCAGGCCTCACTTGCCTCAATTAAGGTCAGTGTTCACGACTCCACCATAAGAAAGAGACTGGGCAAAAACGACCTGCATGGCAGATTTCCAAGACGCAAACCACTGTTAAGCAAAAAGAACATTAGGGCTCGTCTCAATTTTGCTAAGAAACATCTCAATGATTGCCAAGACTTTTGGGAAAATACCTTGTGGACTGATGAGACAAAAGTTGAACTTTTTGGAAGGCAAATGTCCCGTTACATCTGGCATAAAAGGAACACAGCATTTCAGAAAAAGAACATCATACCAACAGTAAAATATGGTGGTGGTAGTGGGATGGTCTGGGGTTGTTTTGCTGCTTCAGGACCTGGAAGGCTTGCTGTGATAGATGGAACCATGAATTTTACTGTCTACCAAAAAATCCTGAAGGAGAATGTCCGGTCATCTGTTCGTCAACTCAAGCTGAAGCGATCTTGGGTGCTGCAACAGGACAATGACCCAAAACACACCAGCAAATCCACCTCTGAATGGCTGAAGAAAAACAAAATGAAGACTTTGGAGTGGCCTAGTCAAAGTCCTGACCTGAATCCAATTGAGATGCTATGGCATGACCTTAAAAAGGCGGTTCATGCTAGAAAACCCTCAAATAAAGCTGAATTACAACAATTCTGCAAAGATGAGTGGGCCAAAATTTCTCCAGAGTGCTGTAAAAGACTCATTGCAAGTTATCGCAAACACTTGATTGCAGTTATTGCTGCTAAGTGTGGCCCAACCAGTTATTAGGTTCAGGGGGCAATTACTTTTTCACACAGGGCCATGTAGGTTTGGATTTTTTTTTCCTAAATAATAAAACCATCATTTAAAAACTGCATTTTGTGTTTACTTGTGTTATATTTGACTAATGTTTAAATGTGTTTGATGATCAGAAACATTTTGTGTGACAAACATGCAAAAGAATAAGAAATCAGGAAGGGGGCAAATAGTTTTTCACACCACTGTGTGTATATATATATATATATATATATATATACTGCTCAAAAGAATTAATGGAACACTTTTTAATCAGAGTATAGCATAAAGTCAATGAAACTTATGGGATATTAATCTGGTCAGTTAAGTAGCAGAGGGGGTTGTTAATCAGTTTCAGCTGCTGTGGTGTTAATGAAAGTAACAACAGATGCACTAGAGGGGCAACAGTGAGATGACCCCCAAAACAGGAATGGTTTAACAGGTGGAGGCCACTGACATTTTTCCCTCCTCATCTTTTCTGACTGTTTCTTCACTAGTTTTGCATTTGGCTACAGTCAGTGTCACTACTGATAGCATGAGGCGATACCTGGACCCTACAGAGGTTGCACAGGTAGTCCAAGTTCTCCAGGATGGCACATCAATACGTGTCATTGCCAGAAGGTTTGCTGTGTCTCCCTGCACAGTCTCAAGGGCATGGAGGAGATTCTAGGAGACAAGCAGTTACTCTAGGAGAGCTGGAGAGGGCCATAGAAGGTCCATAACCCATCAGCAGGACCAGCATCTGCTCCTTTGGGCAAGGAGGAACAGGATGAGCACTGCCAGAGCCCTACAAAATGACCTCCAGCAGGCCACTGGTGTGAATGTCTCTGACCAAACAACCAGAAAGACTTCATGAGGGTGACCCAAGGGCCCCATGTCCTCTAATGGGCCCTGAGCTCACTGCCCAGCAGCATGCAGCTCGATTGACATTCGCCATAGAATACCAGAATTGGCAGATGCACCACTGGTGCCCTGTGCTTTACAGATGAGAGCAGGTTCACCCTGAGCACGTGACAGAAGTGAAAGGGTCTGGAGAAGCCATGGAGAACATTATGCTGCCTGTAACATCATTCAGCATGAGCAGTTTGGTGGTGGGTTAATGATTGTCTGGGGAGGCATATCCATGGAGGGTCACACAGACCGCTACAGGCTTGACAAAGGCACCTTGGCTGCCATTAGGTATCAGGATGAAATCCTTGGACCCATTGTCAGACCCTATGCTGGTACAGTGGCTCCTGGTGCACGACAATTCCTGGCCTCATTTGGTGAGAGTATGCAGGCAGTTCCTGGAGGATGAAGGAATTGATACCATTGACTGGCCACCACGCTTTCCTGACCTAAATCCAATAGAACACCTCTGGGACATTATGTTTTGGTCCATCTAATGCCACCAGGTTGCACCTCAGACTGTCCAGGAGCTCAGTGATGCCCTGGTCCAGATCTGGGAGGAGATCCCCCCACAACACCATCTGTCATCTCATTAGAAGCATGCACCGATGTTGTCAGGCATGTATACAAGAACACAGGGGCCATACAAAGTACTGCGTACAATTTTGAGTTGCTGCAATTAAATTTTGGCAAAATGGACTAGCCTGCCACATAATTTTTTCACTCTGATTTTTGGGGCATCTTTGAATTCAGGGCTCTGTAGGTTGATCATTTTCATTTCCATCAAACGATGTGGCATCCTTTCGTTCCTAACACATTACCCAGTCTATATCAGTATAGATATCCAGGAGGATAGATATCTCTATATCAGGGCTACTCAAATATAAATTTTAAAGGTCCACTTACTAAATTTCCATTCAGTCTGAGGTCCGGAAAAGTGACGGTCAAATTCCAAATGGAGAACTCCAAAAAAAGGCCATCCCCAAACTTTAGAACTATACACAAAAAAATGACATGGTAGGCCTTGTAGTGTAAAAGGTGGCACCTTCTTTGTGCCACCAGTTGTTTGAACTTGGGCATAAAAGGTGTGAGGGCAAGGCGGAGGAACTGATGTAAATGTTCATTGGTGAGGGTGTTGCGGTATGTGTTTTTCACCATGTTCATAGTGGAAAAGGCAGATTCACAGCAGTACGTTGAGGGAAACATTGTAAGAATTTGAAGGGCCATCATCTGCAGGAGAGGAACACCTGCCGCAGTAACCATCTTTGTCCAGAAGGTGACAAGGTCACAGTGAGATTCCTGCAGTGCTAGGTTTTCTTGTAGCTCAATTAACTCTGTTTGCAGAGAAGCAGCACTGGCCCATTGGAAGACTTTTGTGGCTTCATTTGAGAATTCTGCAATATTTTTGACAAGAAATGGATTTTCGATGCACAGCAAGACTTGTTTTCCCAAAGGGAAATCTTCAAAGCGAGTTTGGAAATTTTTAATCAGCTTGTCCAGGAATTCAGCATAATTGTGATGGTGATGTTTTCCTGCAGTCTGATCCAAAAGTCTTGGGAAGTGAAGCAGGTCCTGCTGTAAGTCACATTTGAACACCTCCAGCTTCCTCTGGAAAGCACGGACAGCTAACATGAGGTCACACACTGTGCTGTTTTTGCCTTGGAGCTTCATATTTAGGTCATTAAGATGGGAAGTAATGTCCGTTAGAAAAGCAACAATTTCCATTTTCTCGTCATTCTTCATGAAATCCACAAACGATTTGGCTTTTGCACTCTTCTGATCCAACAGAAATGTCTCCAGCTCTTTCCGTAGTGCCCAAAAACGCTCCAGTACCTTGCCTTTACGAAGCCACCGGACATTGTTGTAAAGGAGCAATCATCAAATGTTGCATTCACCTCTATTAGAAATGAGTGCAATAAATGATGTTGCAAAGCAGAGGATGCTCTCAGATAATTGACTAGTTTCATGACTGTTGTCATGACTTCTGAGTACCTTTCTCCAAGGCTGGCACACAAAACCATCTGGTGAATTATGCAGTGGTATGCCATGAGGTCAGGGTGGTGAGTTCTCAAGCGTGACACTAATCCCCACTCTTTCCCAATCATACATGGTGCGCCATCAGTAGCAATGGAAACAACATGCTTCAGGTCTATCGCTCTGTCTCTTAAGCATCTGTGTCACTGCTTCATAGATATCATCCCCGTTGTGTGTCCATGGAGGTTTGTGAGACCCAAAACATCTTCCTGAAATTCTCCCTTTTCTTCATCAAAAAATCTGACAAAGACCATGACTTGTGCATTGTCCGTGATGTCTGTGGATTCATCCACAGCCAATGAAATGAATTTGGCTTTTTTTTATAGCAGAACTAAGTTGTTCAAGTAATTCATCAGTGAGCATTTCAGTTCGTCTTGCAGCAGTGGAATCAGAACTGGGTATTTTGGTTTATTTTCTGGATTATTTCATCCTTTTGAGTCCCTTCAAACAGAGCAGTCACCACTTCACTCATACACTCTTTGACTACTTCATCATCAGAGAAGGGTTTCTTGTTTTTTCCCAGGACCCATGCAACTCTTAGTGAGGCTCCTGTTGCCCGCTCCTGTTGTGTGGCTGATCTAACTATTACACTGCTTGTAGCATCATATGATGACTTCAGCTGGTTTATTTTTATGGTCCTTACCTCTAAGTTCTGAGGGTAATTTTGTTCGAAATGTGCATGCTTGGTTTCATAATGGCGTTTCATATTACCACTTTTGATTATTGCTACCGTCTTGTTGCAGATTAAACACATTGGTTTTCTGCTTCCCACGGGGAGCACGAACGCATATTTTTCTGTCCACTCACTCTTAAATTTGCGGTTTTCAAAGTCAACTTTTCTTTTCTTATCAATGTACTGTCTTAAGCCAGCCATCTTCACTTTTAGTCAGCAAAAAAAAAAATTCAGTTATCGAAATTTACACTGCCCGCAAGTGATGAGACTGCCTGTTCACCGGCCTGACCCACAGCACGTGACCGGTACATAAACCTGGCTGCCGTGAATGAACGACCGAGCGAGTATTGGGGGGGAGGCAGGGAGTAGTGGGAACGTTGCTATGACGATATTGTTACAGCTGTTGTGATTGGACATAGATGAAGCAGCCAAACCGAGTAGAAACCTCAAAGATATATCGCGCGGAATTACAATTGCGCACTTCATTGAGAACTCATTTGGATTATGATTAAATTTGCATGTTTGTTTTGGCGTCGGTCCAGATTTAACCGTATTTGGGTCCGGATGCGGACCGGAGTCCGTCTATTGAGTACCCCGGATCTATATATATCTCTCTCTCTCTCTCTCTCTATATCTATATCTATATATCTATATCTATATCTATATATATCTATATCTATATCTATATCTATATATATATATATATATATATATATATATATGCCTTTTTTAATTTGTAATTTATTAAAATCTATACTAATAAAAGGCAAAGCCCTCACTCACTCACTCACTGACTCATCACTAATTCTCCAACTTCCCGTGTAGGTAGAAGGCTGAAATTTGGCAGGCTCATTCCTTACAGCTTACTTACAAAAGTTGGGCAGGTTTCATTTCGAAATTCTACGCCTAATGGTCATAACTGGAAGGTATTTTTCTCCATTAACTGTAATGGAGTTGAGCTGGAATGGCGTGGGGGAGTTTCGTGTGACATCATCACGCCTCCCGTAATCACGTGAACTGATTGTCAGCGCAGTGCGTAGAAAACCAGGAAGACCTCCAAAAGCGCTTAAGAAAACATGCATTATATAATTGAGAGGCAGCAAAAACAATAAGAAGCGGCGAGTGACATATACTACCATATTCATGAGTGTTGCTGCCTCGGAAGAAAGCAAGGTGTAAACCTAAACTTTAAATTAAGTTCATAGACAGGCTACGCTGGCGTTTCACATGCCCACAGGTAATGCGGGATACAAGTTTAATGAGAGGGCGCAGGATATAAGCGAGTTTTGATCACTTTGTAACTAAGTTAAAATTGTAGGTGAAGGGGTGTGCTTATGCAAATTCCGAGACTGTGTTTGTGGGGATTGACAGTTAAAGGCGGGTGGGGAGTCACGTCATCATCTCCCCTCCCATTCATCTAATTTCGGTCTGAGCTGAGCTCGGCTAATGCCGTCTTCGAAGCAACCGTCAGACTGCCACCAAATACTCACAGAAAAATCCACAAGTTAATACACGCTATCTCTCGAGTTTCTCCACACTGAATCCTCCAGGCACTACTTACAAAAGGTCACATTGACAATCGTGTTACGTTATTTTTAAAATCTTTCCTTTTCTTAGCACAAGCACAGCTGAGAAGCTTGATGCATGTGCTCCATAAGCGTTAAAAATAATGCATTTAATCACACTTTGCATTACAAGCAAAGGGAGCTTTTGTCAATGCATGATTTCCTGGTACACGATTACATTGATCAGCGCATCCCGATTCATTTTACCCTCGCACCACCTTAGTTTGAGAAGAAGTCTGAAAAATATGAGGTTAACACAGAAAAACATCACCAATTCAAGCTTTATGAATAATCGATTAAGCCATCAATAATTGTTTTGGTAAAGCCATCCTCCTTCCATTTTATAATTTTTCCGCCAATAGCCATGATTAAATGAGCGGTAAATAAAGTAAGAGCAAAGCGAGGGTGACTTATTTAGGCAGGCATATATATGACAGCAACACTCATGACAATGTCAATCATGTTACGTTATTATTAAAATGTTTCCTTTTCTTTTCATTACTTCTTTAACACACTACTTCTCCGCTCTGGTAGCGGGTATTTTGCTATATATATAATATATGAATGACCTCCAAAAGGCTGAGACTTTTGATATCATGAGCGTGTCTGCAAAACTGGGTCTCCTGCCCAGCAAAAGTCGAGCAGCCAGCGCGCGCATAGCTGTGCCGGCCTTTGAGGCGCTGACTGCGCTTCTGCCTTAAGTCAAAGTGAGCACTTTTAATTTTTTCATCCTCCCCTGCGCTATAGCCCAGACAAGTGCAAACACGGGACCCCTTTTCTACACCACGGAAAATAATATTAAGGCGATTCACACTTTCTTTTGCGTATACGATTATGAGGTCCTCACCGGATTATGAAGACACGCACACGAGTGGAGGACTGACAGTGCCATCACAGCTAATTAATGGCAGGGGCGGCTCACCAGGCTACACAAGACCCACGCGACTGTCCCCAAAAGGCGATCATAGCGTCAGCGAACACATCTCTCTATACTATATAAAAGAAAAGGCAACTTTCCTTTCTTTACACCTTTTATCCCAAACCAAAGCCTTTCTCTCTTAACACTGCAGAGGACACAAAACTAATTTTCTTTAAATGCCGGTAAGGCACATTACCAGAGGCACAAATTTGAACGTTCACATAGAAAATGTAATTTCTATACCACAGCCGTCGTGTAGCGCCTTTCAAAAGGGATCTACTACCGAGAGATGATCCATATATATTTTAGCTGCTGTTAGTTACTTACCTGTTGTGTTACACAGTCTTTAAAATGTAGTTTACCCACAACCACTCCAGTAGTGCTCAATGTACCTGTACTTCTTAAAGCGTTAATGTTTTACTGTTTAATAACTTATAGACTATATTTTATTATTTTTCCCTTGCACTCAGTGACCAAAGCTATACACACACATATAGACACATACAAACATACACACAAGTATATATATGTGTGTGTATATATGATGTAGATAGGTATGTATATATATATGTGTATATGTAGATATGTATATATAGATATGAAGATATGTATGTGTATATATTATGTGTATATATATTAATGTGTGTGTGTGTGTGTGTGTGTGTGTGTATATATATATATATATATATATATATATATATATATATATATATATATACAGCAGCAATACAAGCTTTGAGAAAACAGTAAAAGGAGGCGTGTCAGGCGTCGTGGTACATTTTCTGATGCAGCTACCGAAAACAACTTCGTGACGCTGCCGCCAAATACACAAATATAGATATATAGATATAGATATATATAGAGATATAGATATAGATATATATAGATATATATATATATATATATATATATATATATATATATATATATACTGTAGATAGATAGATAGATAGATATGAGAACAACACTCATATCAATGACAAAACAATTACATTAACAATCATGTTACGTTATTTTTAAAATTTTTCCTTTTCTTTTTCGTACCTTCTTTAACACACTACTTCTCCGCTGCGAAGCGCGGGTATTCTGCTAGTTATATATATTTCTTTTAACTCAAAAATACAGTTTTTATATTAAATGTTGCTGAAAAAACAAAATAATAAAAAAATAAAAGAGTTTGGAAACAAGTTTATTACAGAGAAAGGTCCCTTTCCAAAATAAAAGCTATGCTATACCCTTCTTCTGGGGTATATTCTCAGGAGCATATTGAACATATCATGTCCCCATAAAATGAACCACTCTCTGATGGACCTCCCCTCACACTCATCTTCTGGAGTGCTAGCACTTAGCTGCATATACAACAAAAACAACTTTAATAAAAATATGTATTGCACAGAAATGCCTTCCCTAAATATATTTTGAAACATTTGAAATGTTCTAAAAATAAGGTATCAACCACATACAGTTCTGCATTATTTGGGGATCCCTGACTGTATTTTCTATACTTGGTAGAATATAAAACAAACACACCCAATCCCTGACATGAAAACAATTTTAGAACCATTGTTCTATGGTGTACAGAAAACACATGAAAACTTAAATCTGGTAAAGCTATACTTCACATATTTTCTGTTGTGCATACTTAGCACCATGTAAAACCAAAAAACCACCATGTAAAGAATAAAAAATAAAAATAAAAGCTATTCTATACCCTTCTTCTGGGGTATAGTCTCAGCAGCATATTAAACAAATCAGGTACCCATAAAATGAACCACTCTTTAATGGACCTCCCCTAACGCATCTTCTGGAGTGCTAGCACTTAGCTGCATATACAACATAAACAACTTAAATAAAAGGTCCACTTAAATACATACCAAAACATAGTTTACTCAATTTCCATGTTCTTCTTCAGAAAAATTAGGATGTCCACATGTTCTGCTGACAGTACAGATCTGCTTGCTGTGACAATGTCACCTGCTGTGGAAAACACCCTCTCACTTGGGACAGAGGTTCCAGGTACAACCAAGTAACACTGTGCCAACTTGGAAAGATGAGGGTACAAGCTCTGATGTTTCTTCCACCATCTCAGTGGGTTATCATCTGTGGGAATGCAGTCTGCTAACCTGTACAAGTTAATTTCCTCCTCTGCCACCGGCTGCATACCTGGTCCTTGGCTCCTGTGCCATGAACAGTTCTCCAAACAACTCCTTCATGGCCACTTTTTCTCTGGTGGAGATGCTGATGGTGAATCTGAAGAGTTTGCTGTTTGAGTCTCTGCGGAGGTCGCAGTTTCTGTGGTGCCTGCGGCTTGGTCCTGAGGAAATATAAACAACCAAACCGTTAACAGTAAATCAAGCAGTAGCAAAATAAAATTTGAAAAATGAAAAAAAAACCCTACTTGTTCAGTGCTCAGGACAAGCTCTGTGGTGAGTGCTCCATAGACTCTCAGCTGAGTGACATCATCCAAGTGTCACAGGGACTTGAATCGAGGATCTAAAGCTGTGCACTTGTGTAGGTAATTCTGAAGGGCAGGATCAGCGTATCTCTGCTCCAGGTCCTCCCTGATGTTTTTTTTTTTTCATCTCTCACTGCTGAGCTGTCATCATCAGACTGTGCCATAGAGTTCAGGATGTTCATTTTAAGTGGCAGGATCATGGATGCCGTTGGAGATGATGCTTCACACATCATGACTGTCACAGTTTTTAGGGTTTTCATGAGTGTAATGAGATTTTCAGCCAGTGCATGTTCTTCCTGAGTTAGATTCTGAATGTTCTTCATACTCTTCTTCACAGTGTTGTCGGCCATAGCAGCATACACCGCAGCTTGCTGTTCAAGGTATCTTTCCATCATGTCA